>NW_006922332.1:146596-148182 GCF_000298275.1 Orycteropus afer afer
CATCTCTGGTTGTCCCCAGGTCTCACAAAACCTTTCATGAACAGATGTGATCCCTGAATTATAAGAGGAAGAAGGAAGCCAAGATCATGGAACGGCCTGAACCTCTGTGTGCACTCAGGAGTAGGGAGAACTGGTTTTGGAATCTTAGCTCTGTCACTTATGGGCTGTTTGACCGTGGACAGATCACAAAACCTCTCTAAGTATTCCAATAGTGTAGAATTAAGAAAGACAACAATGGGAGGGTTGCTGTCAGCTTGCTCTAGGCAAAGCCAGCAATGCAGTGTCTGGCATACAGTCAGCCTTCAAAGCAGATGAGCAACTAATATTACTATTTCCAGACTTCAACACTCAGTTGCCATTAAGGCTCAACCTAATCTCAGCCAAATCCTATTGGACAATGGCAAATTTAAAGCTCCCCACAAAGACCCCTATATACAGAAGTTCACCAGTAATTGCCCACCCCAAAGTAACCATCATGTTCCTAGAAGTCACCTGTGATTCAACTTTGCTAGAAAGAAAAAGACAGATTTTGTTAAAGCTACCATAAAAATGTCTAAACGTTAAGCATTGTCTAGGGATTTTAAGTAGTTATATTTTAGGCCTGGTACCCAGACTTTGATAGCTTTACTGTTTATAAAAAGAAAGAGTGGAGATGCCTTTTAAAGGCCATTAAAACCTCTGATAGTGATTTCAGACAGCAATAGGAAACTCCAAAAGGGCACCAGCTAGTTATTAAGGAGAAGCCAAGAAAGGAGGAGCAGTGGATGAGATTAGTCCCTGGTGGACCAGCTGAACTTCATGCTGAGATGGGTTGCCCGTAGAACAATCCATCTTCATGTATTCTCATCATGGTCAAGTCCTCAGGCATTTTTCCCATATGTGTGAGATATGATCTTATTCCCAGAGCACAAAATCTCCAATGCCCCCTCTGAGGGCCCATAAGAGAGAGGAGGGATGGAGCTGATGTTGGAAGAACTGGTTGGGACCATTGGTGGAAACACTGAGCCTGTGCAGAAGATTCAGCCAGGAAAGCAGAGTACACACCTAGGCCCAGTGGGGCAGGTAACCTTGTTTGTTGTTGTTGTTGTTGTTGTTGTTAGGTGCCCTTGAGTCAGTTCCAGTTCATAGCAACCCTAGGTAGAACAGAACAAAACACTGCCAGCCCGCACCATCCTCACAATCTCTATGTTTGAAAGCCCACTGTTGCAGTCACTGTATCAATCCACCTCACTGAGGGTCTTCCTCTTTTTGGCTGACCTTCTCCTTTTTCACGCATGATGTAATGTCTTTCTCCTGGGACTGGTCCTTCCTGATAACATGTCCAAAGTACATGAGCCAAACATCTCATTAAATCAGTGGCTCTCAACTGGGGAAATTTTGCCCCTTAAGAAGCATTTTGCAATGTTTGGATATATTTTCCATTGTCACAGCTTGGGGAAAGGGTGTGTTCTGGTTACCCACAAATGGGATGGCCTTAACAAACAGGAGTTTATTCTCTTACAGTTTGGAAGCTTTAAGTCCAAGTTCAAAGTGCCAGGCTCTAGGGGCTGGGTGAAAGCCTCTCAGCCTTGGGCTTCAGCTCTACC
>NW_006922332.1:148529-162487 GCF_000298275.1 Orycteropus afer afer
TGGAGTTGATTACCAGTCTCATCATGGGGAATAACTACCACCAGCTGCCCAGCCACTCAACCAGGCCCAGCCAAGTTGACACAGACATAACCACCACAGAGTGCTACAGGCATCCAGTAGGCAGAGGCCAAGAATGTTGCTAAATATCCTACAATGCATTCAACAGTCCCCCACAACTAAGAATTATCCAGACCAAAATGTCAATAGGGCCAAGGTTGAGCCACCCTGCATGAAAGGAAGGGAGACAAGAAGGGAACATTCATGGGAAAACTGCATCATGGGCTGTCATTAAGAGAGATTGTGTAGTCTGTGTTGTGGATGTCAGTTATGCTGTTTCATCCCAAACAAAGGGAACTCACATTTCAGGTCTATCATTTAAGCAAGGCCATAATCCTAAACCAATTTAGAAGAGACCTAGTTGATAAAGCCTTATAATTATTGGCCTTTTTTGCATTTAACAACAATTACCCCTCCACTCTTTCTAGCCCCTTAGGGAAAATAAGAAAGCACTTGTTTACATAAGAACCAAAGTCTTCTCTCTGATAAGAATAAGCTATTCACATTAGCTATGTAACATCAGTCCTATGGAGTTATCTGTCAAGATGTTTAACATGAATATGTCATCAGGAAAGACCAATTGCTAGAAAACGACATCATGTTTGATAATGTAGGGGACAATGAAGATGAAATGGGTTGACACAAGAGCCACAACCATAAACTCAAACATGCCAATGACCATGAGGATAGCACAAGACTGGACAGTGTTTCCTTCTATTATATAAGGCGGCCATAAATCAAGCCAACTCAACAATAACATGTGATATACATATTTTAACCACAGACACACAAGCATGTTCATGAAGTTGTAAACTAAACTTCCACAATATTCTATCTTTTCTATACTTTGGAAAGGCAGCCATATTTTAGACTAAAAATTCAGCCCAATGTGCCTATGTGGGTATGATGCTAACATGCATAGTTGAAATGGCAATGAACATTTTCACTACAGTAAGAAACTGAGGTTGAATCCACAGAGCCAAAAATGACACCCAGTGTCAAAGCAGAGATTTTCATCTTCTTGAAATCATCAGTATTTTAAGTTACCCCTTGCTGATGGATGCCAGTTCAAGGACGCCTTGTGAGAAATGGAAGCCTCTTGCCAAGTGTGTTCTTCAAAGTCTCTCTTTGATGCATGTCAGGCACGTGGCAGGGGCCTCCAAGAGTTTCTGGCTTTCCACAACCCTCCCCTTCCTGCAATCCAAGTGATCGATTAGCCCACTAACTGAACATCATTAGCAGATGGAGATTGTCATCAATGGTCTTAAGCACTTGGCAGGCTCAATAGTTCCCAAGTGATCATGGCACCAATAACTCTAGGGTAATGTGTTATTATTTGTCAACTATCCCCAGACTCCTTAGGCACCAAAGGCAAATAAACATTTCTGCCTTATCCTTGAGGGAAAAGGCCAAAGAAGAAAAAGAGTACCCATGGGTTTCAGAGGAAAGATCAGAAAGCCTATTGGTCAGCCAGATAAAAAGAGGCAGCAGCTTTCTACCAGCTGCCAGAGTCCAGTTCAGAGCCAGGAAATGGGAGCCCATCCAAAATGTGACCAGTTCTCCTACAGCGTCCTAGTGAGTGACAGTTGGCTGGGTCCAGTAAAACAGCCAGCCCACAGCAGGGGAGGGAGAGGCTGCTCTGAAGCTTGGTGTCAGCATGCTTAATTCCAAATAATTACTCTTCCTTGCTAACTGCCCAGATTTCCCCCTGGAAACCCAGGACAAATTCTTACTTTGTATTATATAAATATTTATAAATCATTTCCATAAATTAACATGGAATGTTTAAAACGCCTAAGCTCCAAGTTGGTTTTCACAGGGTGGATTAATGTATCTGACAGCAAGTATTTTCCACTGGAGGAGGTTAAAGCAGGATCACTGGTTCTAATCCAGGTCCTGCCATCAACTCACTGTGTGGTTTCGGGTCAAGTCACTTGACAAATCATGGCCTCCATTTTTTCAAAGGTGAAATGAATGAGTCTCATATAGCACTACATCCCAAAGAGTAATCTGAACCAAAATTCCAGGGCTGCTTGTCATCTGGGGGTGAGACCCAGGGTAGGTCCCAGGGAATATGCACGTGACATTACTTAACCAGTTGCCCTGAAGTCAATTCCAACACTCTTGGCAACCCCGTGTGTGTCAGAGTAGAACTGTGCTCCATGGAGTTTTCAACTGGGATAATCTTTTAGAAGAAGACCATGGGGCCTTTCTTGGAGGTGCCTCTAGGGGAACTCAAACCTCCAACCTCCCAGCCCGCAGCTAAGCACACCAACCACTTGCACTACACCCAGGTACTCCCTGCAAATACTCGTGTTTGTCAGTTTTCTCATCCCCTCCCCCTCCTGGAGCTGAACCATGAACTGCACAGCGCCCCCTGTAGTTGGCCCATAGATCAGACCAAAGGGCTATAACTGAGGTCAAAGCTCTTACAAGCCAGTATGCACTGGCCCACTCTTTTCCCCTGCTGTATCCTAGAGAGTTGCCCAGACCTGGCAGGGTGGAAAATAAGCTTGAGCTGTTTGTTACCATAGCATAAGTCTCCTGGCTCATTCAAGGGTCCCAAAGACCAGATTCTCAGACAAGAGGGAGAGAGAAGAGCTTCCCTACAGTGGCCTACATGGCTAGCTTCTAGTTGGCATCTGTGGTAAACGCTGTCTTTTGCTTACCCCAAATTCTTCTTTGCTAGCAGAATTCTAATGTTGTTCATAACAGCAGTGTGTCCGACCTCATGCAATGAACAATTATTTCTCTAAGAAAGGGGTTCTCAAACTTTAGCAGGCATCAGATTCACCTGAAGAGCTGGATAAACACAGATACTGGACTTCAACCCCAGAAGCCAAGAATCTGCATTTCCAACAAGTTCCCAGGAAATAATGCTGCTGCTGCTGCTGCTGGTCCAAGAGATGCTGATGTTGTGGTCCAGAGACCACACTTCGAGAACTACTGTTGTAAGGCAGCCTTAGCAATCTCATCCTCCTTCGTCAGATACTCATATTCCTAACCTCCCTTCTAGGAGGGGGATTGTCATGTGACCCACTCTGGTCAGCGAGACATAAGTCTGCAGAAAAAAGATTTTTTCCCCCCATAAAAAGAAAGCCCTTTAGTCTTGTCTTAAATGTGGTTGTATGAAAACACGGTTTTCATACCTGAAGCAGCCATCATCTTGCCATCCTGCTGCTAAAAAGCCCCCCTGGCAAGGAAAGCAGAGCAGGAAGAGAGAACAAACCTGATACACTTGACATTGTGGAGCTAATGCACCAAACCTGGAACAATTAACTCCAAGCTTCCTGCTATGTGAGAGAAAGTAAGTCCCTGGGTTATGAATGTCCCACCAACTGGTACTTGCCCTTTGATGTTATATGTAAATCTGCCCTTACTTTGAAATGCTTGCACCAACCCCAGCTCCAAGCAATTCTTCATCACAATCACCTTTGCTTGCTGCATGTGCAGTTTTAAATCATGAAAAAGGCTTCAAGCCTTTTCTAGCATTACATAAAGCTGAATAAGAACCATATGCACCTGTTCCGACTGACCTACAAATTCTACTTAAAGACACACTTAGGAACTGATCTCGTTTGTAACCTGGGACTACCTCTAATTTTGTTGTTATGTGCCATCAAGTCAGACCTGTAATTAGGGGCCCAAATTCTTAACCCACTCTTCATCAGCGTTTGGGAAAAATGTCCATTTTCCTGGCCTCACGTTCCTCGTTGAGCAGCTTTGGCTAGAATAGTACTCTGGACCTCTGTCCCTGTCACTCATCCAGGATTAAGTGACTTGCCTGGTGAATTTAGCAGAAAGGATTGAGCAAATTCGGCTCAGCCCCCTTCTTCTACCATTTGGCGGCCATCTGCCTGCAGACAGGTGCACTCTGCTTTGCTCTCCACAAAGCAGCAAGGCTAGTGGGGCAGGTTCAGCCTCTCGGGTGGCCTGTGCTGCCTCTGACTGAGTGCATGTGGGAGGCAGCATTTCTAACGTGGTCCTCCAAAGACGTGCGCCCCTGCTCCCATGACTAAGAAGCTCTGGTGGTACAGGGACTTACTTTCTCTCACATAGCAAGGAGCACTCAGCTGCTCACCAAAAAGTCAGCTATTTGAACCCAACAGCTGCTCCATGGGAGAAAGATGAGGCAGTCTCCTTCCATAAAGACTTAACAGCCTTAAAAACCCTCTGGGGCAGTTCTACTCTGTCCAACAGGGTCACTATAAGTTGGAATCAACACAAGAGCTGTAGGGTTTTTTGAAGTTACTCCCATGACTATGCTACATTATATAGCACAGTTGACCTAAAATGGGGGATCATCCCGGTGAGTCTGACCCCATCATATAAGCCCTTAAAAGCAGAGAGCTTTCTCCAGCTGTGAAAGCCAGAGATTCAAAGCATGAAAAGGAGCAGATGCCTCACTGCTGGCTTTGAAGATGGAGGGGCCATGTACCAAGGAATGCAGGCAGCCTCTAGAAACTGAGAATGACCACCACCCACAGCTGACAGCCAGTAAGGAAACAGAGACTTCAGTCCTACAACTCCAAGGTTGTAGTGAGCTAGGAAGCGGGTTCCTCCCCAGATCAGAGCTCAGCCCAGCTGACACTTGGATTTGAAACTTATGATATCCTGAGCACAGCATCCAGCAAAGCCCACCCAGATTTCTGACCTCCAGAACTGTCAAGTGATAAACAGGTGTTGTTTTAAGCATCTACACTTGTGGTAATTTGTTACACAGTCATAGAAATATAATGTAGTGGGGCAGTCCTTCTAATTCAGGGGTGAAGTGGTCAGTAAGCTCTTTTGGCCACAGAGCTAAAGCCACATTCTCCAATCAGCTTATGAGCAATAAAGCTAACATTCTGGTCTCCATCTGACTCCATGTCTATTTCTCAGTTCATTCTGAACTTCACAGAAGAAATTTATTCATCCCACAAAACCCCCAACAGTCAGGCATTGTATCACTCTGCAGTCAAAAGCATTCCTAAGTAATACAGCACCCCCAACAATTCCTTAAATGAGGCTCAGGACCTAGGATATGTCAGAAGGACATGAACAAGGGTCACCTTAGGTGACCAGTATCTAGAAGGCTGACTGTATTTTTTATTTGTGTTATTGTTGTTGTCGTTAGTGGCCACTGACTACATGTTGACTCCATGCACAAGGGGACTGGGGATCAGACAGCTGTGATCACTGATTTTTCAGACATAGATCACCAGGCCTTTCTTCCTGGTCTGTTTGAGTCTGGAAGGTCCACTGAAATCTCTTCAACTTCATAGCCTCCACTGACACACAGGTGATGGCTGTGTGATCAAACTGACCGGCAATCAAACCCAGGTCTCCCTCACAGATGGTGAGACTTCGACTACAAAACCACCACTGTTCCCTATGAAGCCTCCCTTCCCAAAGGCTGCAAGAAAGCACAACAGGTGAGGCAAAAGGCTTATAACTACCACTGATCAGGCAAAAAGAAAAAAAAAAAAAAATTAACCTTCCCCATGAAGACTAAACATTCATGACCTCAAGCTTGTGTGGTTTATGCAATATCCAATTCTCAATCATCAAAGAGTAATTTCTACCAAACCCTGACATACTTCAAGCAAAGTGCCATGGGATCAGTTGCTTATTTATTCAAGACATGTACTTACATTATCCAAGAATTCAGTCACCCCGTCCAATTGCACTTCTAACATTCCTCAAATGAATACATCGTGTGCTGCCAGTTTGATAATATAAGGCTGTCTCGCCTTCCTGAAAGGCTCCCAGTCTTTGATGGAGCTACAAGGAACGTAGTGAATCGTTCAGCATAAAAATGAAATGTGAGACATTAAGACTCTGGCTCAGAGCCAACTGAATGATCCAGTTGAGAGGCAGCTTTCAGGAAAAGGGCAACAGTTCTCTCTTCTGGTAGTCCTGTCACGGGAGACTAGGTCCCCAACTTCAATAGCACATATAGTCAAAACGACCACAACCTCTTCGGTCATTTAGAATACAGTAATTAAAAAGGTTTGCCTCGAAGGGGATTTCCAAGGCTTTCAGTCCAATCTTTTCTTTCTGAAAATAAGGCAACAGATCTAGAGAAGTGACACAGAAGTAAACAATTCCAGATCAGTCATTTCTCCACTTGAATCCTGCTCTGAACGTTCAATATGCCAGACTCATCTTTCTCCACCTTGGAGGGCTAAGAGGACACCTCCGAGAAATTCAAAACAGCTCTTGGAGACAGGGTGGCTGTGCCTGGGTTAGGGAGATCTGAACATCTGAGAAGCAGAGCTCTGAACACCGATGGTTTCCATGGTGACCACTGAGGCACCCAGGTGTATGCTCTAATGAGCCGCTGGCCAGCCAGCACTCACAGGGCAAAGGTGGTTGGATATTCTGGAAAAACTCACATGCCACCAAGCTACTTGGATGAACCCAAATGGTCTAAGGCTGCCAAGCAGTGCTTTTCTCAGCAGACAGACACACAACAGCTTTGAACTCTGGGTCTGACCTGTGCCAAGCCCTTTTTCAGACATTTTTACTCATCATCAAAAACTTAGAAAGTAGACTCAAATTCTCCCCCTTTTTCTGATGAGTAAACTGAGACATCTCACCCAGGGTCACAGAGCTTAGAAGTGGCGGCTCCAGCCCTGCTGTAGCACATTATCCTACCACTCGAACAAAACCTCTGAGACACTTCCAGTAGGGAACTCCTCGGTGGCTCACCCAGAAGGCCCAGGGAAGAAAGGAGGAAAGACCTGATGGGCTGCTTCTGTAATGATCCCAGCCAGGAAAGGAGGAAAGACCTGGTGGTCTGCTTCCGTAACAATCCCAGCCAGGAAAGCCCTAGGGGTCACCATGAATCAGAATCCACTACATAGTGATGGGTTTTGTTTTGTTTAGATTTGTGTGTCTGTTTTTGCTCTCTTCCTCTGAATGTAAGTATAAGCCATGATTTCAGAGACAGACAGCCTTGCACTCAAAGTTTAAGAGTTCCTGTTTCACAAGGAAAAAATACCACCGTAGAGCTTATCTCCATCCCATCTTTCCCCATGATTGCTAGATTCTGGAAAAGATCTCCAAATGTCATCAAAATATTAAGTCATCATAAGAAAGTATCCCCTGGAGAAGGTTTGAAACACTTGAGAATTGGGTCAATCATGAAAAAAAAAAAAAAATGAATAGCAATTACTTTACACTGAAGAAAAAAGTGTTCTATTAAATCACATAAATGAGTGTGAATTAAAGGGTATTAGGAACCCCAGTTCAATCACATCCACTCCACATGCTTGAAAATGATGCCAGAAATGCCTTCTTTAATAAATAAATGAGGTGAGGTTTTTGTCTCTTACTGCCATTGTTACACTTAAAGGTTAAGTATTCCCAAGAGGAAAAATCCACTAGGCCAATAACAGTCATCGACACCTTAGTATAAATTAGTATATTGGTGTACTATTACTGAGCAAGCACTACACGTTGGGAGGAGGGAGAGGGTGAGACCATGAGGAGACAGACGCAAAGTACAGAAAAATGAAAGGAAAGGCTTCTGTAAGAGATCTTAGAAGCCAGGATTAGACTGAAGACACTGTGCTTGGAAATAAAATGAAATGAAGGTATTCCAACAACAAATGGATGGATTTACAATTCTCTGCTTCAGTGCAAATGTACTAAGGAATCCATCTTCCATCTTTAAGGAGAAACTCATATGCTTAACTTCTTCAGAAAACGTGTGTTAGAAAATCCATACTTCACCCTCTTGTGTTGTGATTCTGGAAACACCACTCCAAAATAGGAAGCTACTCAGGAGAAAAAGAGTTGAGGCACAACACCTATGACTTCCATTGGCCAAAACAGAAAATACCATCATGACATTAAGTACCTCACTGGAAACATACCTGATATGGCACCTTTCATAATTCCTTCCTGATTCCATCAGGCTAAAGCCAATTGGATCACACAGGTTAGGTTTAAATAGATGTAGTACTCACTCGGAAGACCTTCTCCACTCTTGCAATGCTTTTCCCAAAGATGGTTCCAAGTTGGTCTCCAATTCCAGCCAATAAGAAACCAAAGAGTGGAATTCCAAAGATGGCATATAAAATACAAAAGATCTTGCCTCCTTCAGTGCTTGGAGCAATATTCCCATACCCTGGTAAGAAATAACAAAAAGAGAGAGGAAGACTGGTGAAGTGGCAGAGAAAGTAGAATACTGAACCAAAGAATCTACAAACTTCTCTTCTGCATAACCCACTTTATGAGCCTTCGGGAACAGAACTTCATCTCAAAGGCCCTATGACATTCAGAATGCCTTTGCATTGCTTCTCTTTCTTCTCTTCTTGTAAACAGTCTCAAGAAATACTGGCTCTTTATATGCTTAGTTAGATTACACTTTAGAAAATTGGTGGTCACCAGAATTGCATTTCTGATGGAAAATGGAACCAACATTTTCAAAAAGACCAAATATCATGACTTTACTAGACATGTCTGGTTTCAGGAACCCTGGACATTTGAGAAGCATTCATTACTGCCTTTGTTAGATTGGAAAGGACTTCTCCTTTACTGTGTTATCCATTAGGCATCCCTTCACCCTGGACTGATTGTGGCCGTCTTCAACCTTTGTCTTCCTAGGGTGATCGTGATGGGTGCTCTGTCTTAAGGAGGGCATGTGGTTTAGTACAAATTCTGGAAGGACCCATGAATCATACAGCCCTAACCTGGGAAGCCAGGAAACAGTGATGACAGAGGGAGGGAAGCACTAGGATTGGGGCAGGTCAAGTGCATCTAAGGACCACCCCTTTTCCCCACTGACAGCAAGATGAGCTCTGCTGGCTCTTTCTCTGCTGGGAACTCCACACCATCTTTTGAGTCCTGCCTCTTCCCCTACTCACTTCCTGCACCAGGGATGAAGTAATCGGGTGCTAAACAGATGTTTAAATACACGAGAATCCTTTTATAGTCAAGTCAATTAATATATATTTCAAACTGTTCTTTGAAAATACCAACATCTGCATTCTTAGGAGTTTTACATGAAGTAACTTAGGTATTTTGTGTGTTGGGTCTATGCTATATGGATGGCGCTATGGAAAGTTTTTCTGGGGAACAAAAAAGACAGGTAGCATTATCACAATTAAATAGATGAAAATCTGAATTGATTGATATTCATTTTCATGCCTATTAGTATTACAGTATTAGGCTAACTAGAGTCTAGATTGTCATATAACTGTTCTCCCAAATTGGGTTAACTCATGTGGAACCCGTTTCTGAATCCATGCAATGGGCCATTTATTTATATAGTTATTGGCATGAGCAAATGCCACACAGTAAAAATAATACCAATACTATTATAATAGCACTAACAGTACAGCACTATACTAAAGAATAGTAAAGCACAGTGAAGAATAATGTGATGGTTGGTCCGTCATCCACCCCCCTATGGTTCTGGAAACTCAGTTGCTTCCTGCCTGTGGGGATGAATCACCTGGCTATTTTCCTTTCCAATTTTCTGTTCAGAATCCTTCAAACCCCTTATCACAAATTATCTAAATTACAGTTTCCATTTCTTAACTGAGTGTTCAGGCAAGCCCTTCTAGCCTTGCACTTCTCTTTCTCACCACCATTTTGATTTAATTCTACAAAGAAAGCTCTCAGGATGTGTTCCAGCTGCTTTCAGAAGCTTGGACAAAAGCATTTTCTAAGCATTGCCCTGGAGAACAGTCTGATTTACATTAACATAGTCCTATTGCTATACCCGTACACCTCAGCTCCTTGCAGGATTATGGTGATTTTTGAAAACGGTCCAGTGACTAGTGGAAACATTTAAGACTTGTGCCTGTCTCATAACTGCCCAGTTATAGTCAGGGCATATAGGTTTTCTTTAGTCTGTGTGTCTCAGAGAGAAATAGACTACCAGCACAGGCAAACAAACTGAGGCTCTGCACCTGCTCAATAGGCGTCTTACTAATCTTGACAGGAGCTACACCCTCTTCCTCCAGCTTCAGAGAGGTTCTGCCTCACCTCCTGGGCAAGGTACAGTGCTGACCAAACACCTCCCGTGCCATCCAAGGAACAGCATTCAGAAGGGAGAAGAGGGAGGCTCCACTCCTGATTCTGCCTCACACTACCTGGTGGTCCTCAGATGAACTTAACCTGCCCCAATCCTAATGCTATTGATTAAGTCGTGTTTGTCCCCAAACTACATGACCCTCTTTGGCAATAGGGTTTACTTTGTTATATTAATCAGATCATACCTGAGCTGGGTGGGTTCTAAATCTAATCTCTACTGAGTTATAAAAAGGGCAGATTAAACACAGAAATGCACACACCTGGGGGAAGACAGACACCACGAGAGGATCAACAAGGAACACTCAGGACTACTGAGTAGAAAGAAGTCAAGGCCTACACCCTGATTTGGACATTCAGCTTCCAGATCTGTAAGAAAACAAGTGTCTGTTCTTTGAAGCCTCCCGCTTGTGTGATCTTTTGTTACAGCAGCATTGGGAAACTAAGACACTAGTGTCGTTGGGGGCAAATGTGAAAGATTGTGAACTGTGAAGGATATCTCAATGCAAAGGTGCTACTACTATGGTTGTGGCTGCTGTTTTTGTAACAACCAGCTCCTCATCTGTTCAGAGTTCCACAGACTAGAACACTAAAATAAGATTAAAGCAAAGGCTTTGGATAAGGGCATTAGTGAGGTAACAGTTAAACAAGTCTTTAAATTTATTTAAGGCCTTATTTCTTTGATGACTCAGTATCAGACATAAAGCGAGCCCCTATTCTTGAATGACTATATTTCATGTGAGTGTACAACTACTGTGTTTGTGCATCTGAGCACAGCTGGAGTGTGTATCCCAGTCTCAGTTCTCCACACAGGTCCCCTGCCTCTGGTGAACTATAGAGAGAAACCTCCCCAGTTTGACCCTCAACCTGGTCCCTCTAAGAAAAGTCCAGAACTTACACTTAGGAAGTCTGCTCTGAAGCAAATGAAGGGGCACATTCCTGGCTTTTCACCTCTAGTCGCGCCAGCCCTGTTGGGCTGCCACCCATCCTTCCAGAATGGTTGGTAGAACATTGTAATAAGGTGGAAAAATTGTATGTAGGCTTAGAACCAGAGACTACATGGATCCCTGTTCTAGCTCTTTCACTTACTAATTCTAAAACCTTAAAAACAAAACAAAACAAAATTCGTGGCCATTGAGTCGATTCTGACTCATAGCAACCCCCATTGGGTACCCAAGGCTATAAATATTTACAGAAGCAAACTGTCTCATCTTTCTTCCACAGAGCCACTGGTGGGTTCGAATCACCAACCTTTTGGTTAGCAGCCAAATGCTTGAACCATTACACCACCAGAGCTCCTAATTCTGAGACTGTAGACATCAGAACTGGGTGTTAACTAAAGCAAAAAGGTTCCAGAAGTTCCTCTACCACCTGGCTTCTGGTGACTTTCCTTTCAGTAGGACATGACCAGCCTAGCAAGGACAACACAGAAACCAAGGAGAGACTGTTATGAATGACCACCAAGACCAAAGTGGGGCTTAGTTCTGTTCACTCCAGGCTAGCAAACAGTCCCAAGTCCTTTATGAAGAGAAAACTGGTGGTGACAAGAGGATTTATGCCCGAATTGTTGAGCAATCTACTTATGTAGTGATACTGCCTCAGAAACCCAAGGAGGGGTCACTATGAGTCAGATCCAACTCAATGGCAGTGCGGTTTTTTTTGTTTGTTTGATTTTTTTTTTTTTTTTGTATGCCATACCATAAGTTGCTCTTGAGTTGACATTGACTCATGGAGACCCCATGTGTGTCAGAGTTGTACTGTGTGCCATACATACTGTCATCGAGTCCACTACAACTCCTAGTGACCCTATAGGATAGAGTAGAACCACCTCATAGGCTTTCCAAGGCTGTAAGTCTTTATGGAAGCAGATTGCCTCATCTTTCTCCCACAAAGCAGCTGATGGGTTCAAACCACTGACCTTTTGGTTAGGAGCCAAATGCCTTAACCACTGTGCCACCAGAGCTCCTACTGTGTTCTATAGCTATTTCCAATGGCTGATTTCAGAAGGAGATCTTCTGAGGCCCTCTGGGTAGACTCGAATTGCCAATCTTTTGGTTCACAGCCAAGCATTTTACCCATTTCCACCACCCAGGAACTCCTATGCCTGAGTAGCACACATACAATGCTTCCATTTGCTATTTATGTGTCAGAGTCAAATCTTTGCCAATCTATGTGGTTCTAGAGCATGAGTTTTATAACCAGACTGTCAGTACACACAAATCCAAAACCAAACCCACTGTCACCAAGTTGATTCCAACCCATAGCAACCCGATAGACAGAGTTGAACTGTCCCATAGTTTCTAAGGCTGTAAATCTTTATGGAAGCCAAGTGCCTCCTCTTCCTCCCATGGAGCAGCTGGTGAGTTTGAACTGCCAACCTTTCGGTTAGTAGGCGAATGTTTTAACCCCTGCATCACCAAAGCACCTTCAGTACACAGAGCTGGCTTTCTGAGCATGTGTCCTGTGCTGTCACACAGGCCCCACAACGGGGAGTGTCCCATGCTTATTTTAAAGCTATGCTGTTGCTGTCCTAACCTTCTTCATAATTTTTTAACAAGGGGCCTCGTTTTCATTTTGCACTAGACCTGCTAATTACGTGGCTATTATGTCCCGAGGAATGAAGCTAGGCTCCACTGCTTATAACTGTGAGAACCAGGCATGTTACTTAACCTCTCTGCCTCTCAGTCTTCTCATCAGTAAGATGAAGCTAATAATAGTAACAATTCATGTGCTTACTGTGGAGATGAAATGAGATCATGTGCCTGGCACCTAGCAAAACCCAAAACCAGAAACCTACTGCCGTTGAGCTGATCTCAACTCCCAATGACCCTACTCATTGCCGTCAAGTCAGATCCAACTCATAGCAACCCCTCCCTGGGTTTCCAAGGCTATAGTAGCACTCAGTAAATGTCAATCATAATGGGTGCTATTCCCAAAGTGCTGGGTTAAATATCCAATCCACATGCTGGTAAGTATCGACACCTATTAGATACCTTCACAGTTACGGCCCTTAAAAGAGGCTGCTGGGAGAGTAACATAGTCACTAGTTGCCACCTGGGACCTGACCAGGTACACTTGCTGATGTGGGTACAGCCAGGTGACTCAGTGTGAAAATGCCTTAAAGACTCAATCTAATTCCATTTCACAGCTCATGGTAAGGACTCAATCATTTGCTGCTCATCTGCTAGCGATGTCTGTGGAAAAGCAGCTTCAGTGGTAGAGAGCATCATGCTCCCAGCTTGGAAAAGCTAGCTGCCGGGACTCAGCAGAATCAACGACCAAAGGCAGATGAGGCTCTCATCAGAATCAATTACTGAGGAAGGAGGCAGGGCGCCTGACAAAGCCAAATGGAGCCTGCTCTTCCTTCCGGCATGGCGACTGGCTTTGGGAAAGTACTGAATGGTTTCCCTTTGGCTGTACACTTACAAGTCTATATATCTGAACACACAAACACAAAAAAAAAAAACCAAACTCACTGTCATGGAGTCAGATCTGACTCATAGCGACCCCTCCTTTGGTTTCTGAGGCAGTAGCACTGTGGAAGTAGATTGCCCAAGCTTCCTTCCAAAGAGTGGCTGGTGGGTTTGAACTGCCAGCCTTCTGGTTAGCAGTCAAAGTTGATGCTGAGTGACTCCTGCTCATAGTGGCCCCATGTGGGGCAGAGTAGAACTGTGTGGCAGTGGAGGAATATGCTCCAAAGGGTTGTCAATGGAGCTTTTCAGACATAGACCACCAGACCATTCTTCTCAGGCACCTCTGGCTGAACTCAAACCTTTCAATTAGGAGTGCAAGGCATTAACCGTTGGCACCACCCAGGGACTCCAAACATAAGAAAGGATTTTTGAGAAAGAAACATGTTGATATCCTCAGACAAA
>NW_006922332.1:163273-164362 GCF_000298275.1 Orycteropus afer afer
CTATAAGTCGGGTCGGACTTGACAGCACATAACAACAACAACAAGCACAACCAATGAGAAGACAGCTCCTCAGTTCTAGCTGTTCCACTGCCTGACTCCGAAAGAAGAGAAATATCTCTGGAAACACTGAAACAATTACTAGGCCCTGAGATGTCTTCTAAGCCTTGCTACCACGGGTGATAAACAAATTTACCATTAAGTTATTGGAAAAACAATTATTTCCTCACCTCATTATTCTTATTAACACTGCACTAAGGTTTTCTTTAACTGTATGACTTTATAAAGACCCTCCACAGTGGAGTTAAAATGGAGCCAGCTAGCTGGTGCTCAACTTACATTATTTTTCAATTAAGAGAAACCATGAGAGAGAAAATTAAATTTTCTCCATTAAATACAACAAATGTCCCATCTCTAGTGTTAACACTCTTCCAGGATACCGAAGGTGACTTGTGGTTTCTGCAGGTTTCATTTGTTTGTTTTGGTTTGTATGTGTATTTTATTATAGTTTCCTGTTCACCATCCACCTTCCTTTTGATCTGTGGAATAGGTCCCCATCCAGTCCATAATTGGTGCCTTCCACTATGGAGGGAACAGCCTGCCAGGCAGCCAGGACACACACACATGAACCAGAGGCTTATTCAGCAGGTTGGCTCTACCTAAGTCTTTAAGTCAAAAGCCAGTGGCCCCAATATGGTGAAGAGAGTGGCTGTAACGGCCACTAGGGTCAGGTCCTGACCATGGAAATCAGAGCTTACTTACTGGCCCTCCATGAGCTCTGGCCCACAGGTGTTTATTAGTTAGGACTTCTCTCAGTTGCCAAGTAATGGAACCGCAATGCTGACTGGCTTAAGCAAAACCAGCAAGGCACTGGCCCCAGTAAACAGAAGCAGATTTCACTTTCTAACATTTCACACGTTGCTAGATCCAAAGCTCAGAGCATCTGAGAAGGACCCCATCTATCATTCTTCTGTTCTGATTCTGCTTTTTTAGTGGTAGCGGAATTATCAGCTGAGCAACCCAGCAGCGAAGAAAATGACTGGCAGTGCCCTGGGCCTCTTTCCAAATTCACATCCAATACAGAGCTCTGGT
>NW_006922332.1:164842-169451 GCF_000298275.1 Orycteropus afer afer
CAACAGACAAGGGTGCTTTAGCCACAGTGCCACCAGAGCTCCTTTTTGTATAAGTGTAAAGACCATCTAAAGATGCTGAGATAGAGCACAAGCCACATGGGAGAAAATAAAGAAGCAGAAAGAATGATGAGAGGGCCTACCAGTGAGAGCAAAAAACCCAATTATAAAGGTGAGGGCTCACCTTGAACTCCAAAATAATACCCTTGTTTGCAATAAGTGTGGAATATAGGGTAAGGGGGGTTGACAGCAGAAGCCCTCCTGAACTTGACCTGGTCAGAAAAACTGAAGAGACAGGATTGTACAGAGAACAACACAGGTGGGTCATATTTGCAGAAAATATTCAAGTCTCTTTGGCAACAAAGAGGAAGAGAGTTAAAGATTGCCTTCTAGCCAAACTGTTCTGAGTATAAAGGCAACAATCTGAATCAAGAAGTAAGGGAATATTGCTCCTACGAACCATTCTTAAGGCAACTACTTGAAGATGCCTTTCAGCCATAAGAGATGACGAGGGAAACGTCAACAAAAGGGCTGCAGAATAAACACTGAGAATAGTTAACTGTAAACTTAAGACTCAACAAACATGAGTAGTGAGGTAAAAGAGCAGAACATGCCCTGATGTTAAGATGTGACAACTCACAGAAGTCAGGAGGGAAAGAGGAGAAGAAGCAGAGATGCTGAGTAAGTTCACTGACTCCATTATACGTAATAGTTGAGAGTCAAGAATTATTTAGAACTGGCAGATCATATCATGGGAGGATAAGCACGCTTGGGCACTTAAAAGTAAACAATAAAAAAATGAGGTCTACTAAAATACCGTGTGGAGAAGAAGGAGAGGGAGAAGAGAGGTCATCACCCCTAACAAGGAACTAATCAATACTTCTGAACAAGAGCACTACAGTAATTAGATACAGTTATATTGATACAAATAACCTCCAAACAACCATCTAAACCTTCCCAAGTATCAGAAGAAACACAAAGACACACACACAAATAACATAAGACAATAATGGGTGCAGAATGAAGTAGTCATAGTTTGCTGTATCATCAGTTGTGAAGAAACATTTACATGATCAAAATAATGCAAAATTTCCATTTTGAGCCATCAAAGTATCTTACGAAAATGGGAGGACGGTGTTCTGGTTACCTAGTGCCATTCTGACAAAAATATACCACAAATGGGATGGCTTGAACAAACAGGAGTTCAAAGTGCCAGGCTCTAGGGGCTGGGTGAAAGTCCCTCAACCCTGGGCTTCAGCTCTGCCTCTTGCTCCTGGCCCTCTGAAGCTAGAGGCATCTCTTCACTCAGGCAGCTACTGGCTGCTGAAGCTAACAAGCCCAAGGTCAACAAATAAATTGGCACTGTCCCAATGTTACCAAACTACACAGCAGGCCATTAACTCAAGTCCATTGTAAGTCCCAAGGTCGGCAGAGCATTGCAGGCTGCTGAACAAAAACACGACTACATGCAGGGTTCAAGCGTGCCATAAACTAGAGACCATTCCCCAAGGCTTCTGCTTATATACAGGAAGCAGACCACATTCCCTAAGGCAGTTACTCAGCTGCTCCCAGTAGATTCCACCATGGAGTTGATTAACAGTCTCATCATGGGGAATACTACATCCAGCTGCCCAGCCATTCAACCAGGCCCAGCCAAGTAGACACACAAACTGAACTACCACAGATGGGAAGAGAGCAATTCTGTAGTGAGGCAGGAAGTCGAGAAAATATCATTAAAACTGAAAAATCAAGAAGACGTGCAGATGAATATCAAAATAATCAGTTCAAAGAGATGAAAGCAGTTGCCTTTGGGGAGGTGGGAAAGGGGGAAAGGAATGGAGTTTTTTTTTAATAACATTTCTAGAACATTTTAATTCTTGCACATATAACTTTAATTAAAGATGTTGTTGTTGTTGTTGTTGTTATGTGACGTCGAGTCAGACCGAACTCATAGTGACCCCTCTTTGGGTTTTTCCGAGGTAATATCACTATGGAAGTAGATTGCCCCATCTTCCTTTGAAATTTAAGCTTAGCTGAGCAGTCTGACTTCCAGTGACCAATTCCTATTTTTCACTCTAACGTTTTCATTAGGTCCTTTCAAACTAAATACTCCCCAGCCAGAAGTCCTTCGTTCCACTTGCCCTTTTATTGAAAGCCACAAGGACGGCATTAACTTGAGAGCATTTCATAAGCCTCCTTGGAACCTCACACTGCCATGAATTCTAGGAGGACAACTAAGCGCCATTACTCATGGTGGCCTGCGGAGGAAAAGATATTAGCAAACAAATGGATACCTATGGTGGTGATGACTGTTCCAGCAAAGAAAAAGGCACTTCCGAGGTCCCAGTGGCTGCTGTTGTTGGAAGAGTTTCCTATCGGGCTGACTCCCGCATTGTCAGCATCAAGGGCATGCTGCAAGAAAGGCAGAAAGCATTAGGCTCAGTTAGCAAAAGTGTTCAAAAGGTTCCAGTAAATTAGTTCCCTGCTCAAGAACCTACAATGACCTATAGAGGATGGTTAGGAGGAGGGTATGGTCGCAAAGGGAGTATGCACCTATTAACTGAAATTAGAAAGTAAGTTTTGAGTGAAAAAAAAAACACCTAGGGTACACAGTGCTGCTGCTGTTGTTGTTGTTGTTCTTATGGGCCATCAAGCTGATTCTGACTCTTACTGACCCTGCAGGACAGAGAAGAACAGCCCCTATGGGGTTTCCTAGGCTGTATCGTATTTTTACACAAGGTATACATTTCACATTGGCTTGCCTACCGTGCCCTCTCCCTGTGAAGAATTTTCATGTGTTGTGCTTTTATTCCTTTTAACAATGCACATTACTTATGTAAAAAATATGGTAATCTTATGGGAGCAGATCATCTGGCCTTGTCTCCCAAGGTGCCACTGGGTGGGTTCAAACCACTGACCTTTTGGTTATCAGCCAAGCGCTTATCTATTGCACCACTAGGACTCCTTACGATTCATAGTACAGAGCCATTTATGTAAAAATTGCAGGCATAGGATGGTCCAAATTATGCCAAATGTATACATATTGCTGTGTACAGACACAGAAAGATGTCTAAAAGAATGTCACCCAAAGTGATCATTACAACAATACATCACAGGGTAGCACACCTTAGAACAATCAACCACATGAGATCAAAAGGGCACTATATGCCCAGGGATAAAACTCAGAGGGCAGGAATGGATAGGAAAGAAGAACCGAGGAAAACAGTGGCCACAAAGAGGAAGTGAGACAAGTGCTGTTGCATTATGGGAATTGCATGTGTCATGAAACAAAACACGTCTGAACAATTGAATGGAAACTCGATTTGTTCTGTAAACTTTCACTCAGATCACAATAAAATAAACAAGCACAATGACCATCCCTGGGAGGCAGGGTTTCCGTTGTTTTTCTGCTCTTTTCTATTTCATTAGGAGGGTTTGCACTGAGCTTGTTTCAAGGCCACAGGAGATAAGAGCTTGGGCTTTAGGATCAGATCTTCTCGCCTCTGTCCCTTATTAATTTCAAAACTTCATGCAAGTTATTTTAACTGCTTCAAGTCCAAGTTTCTTCATTTGCAATTTGGGGTAAGAATATCTTCCCTCATAGAGTTGTTGAGAGGAGTAAATGAGATGGTCCATGGGAATATATGGTCCAATGACCAGTGCCAAGTTTGGGTTTCACAAATAGTACCCAATTTTATGATTGGCATCACACATACACATACACTCACTCTTTCACAGTAAACTACAGTGACTCCTCACTGACTACTGGGTTGGAAGTTTTCTACACTGTGTAGTTGTTAACTGCTGTTGAGTTGGCCCCAATTCATTGTGACCCCATGTGTAACAAAGTAGAACTGCTCACAGGGTTTTCTTGGCTGTAATCTTTATAGAAGCAGATGACAGGCCTGTCTTCCACAGAACCTTTGGGTGGATTTGAAGTGCCAACCTTTAGGCTAGCTGGTGATCACAAACCACTTGCAGCACCCAGGCTCCTCCATACACTGTAAAGCCCCAGTAAACTGACCATACTGATGACCCAAGGTCATCTTCCATCACTTTAAAAGTCTCCACCCTGGGCAGGACACTCCATGAGAAGTTCTCTCACTCCTCTTGTCAACACCTCCCTTGTACCTTGCTTCTGCTCTCTTCCAAACAGTACCCATCCTTCAGGGTCTAATTCAAGCTCTTTTCCCTCTGTGAGACCCAATCCATGCACTACAGCACCCACAACTGCCCCTTCCCTGGGCTCCCTACTTCTGCACCACATATAATTAATTGGCTTTTGATCACAGACTTCCCTACAGAAAATCCTTTCCATCATGTGCAGGATAACTTGAAATACTGCCCAGTGTATCCTTGGGTTGATCTTTCCTGCACTGGCCCTGCAGGCTGAGGGAGAAGATGGGAAGTGCCAGCCAATCAATTCAAACACAAGTGAGGACATAAGAGGAGGCAGCAGGCAACAGACACACGAGCTACTCCCAGAACAACAAATAGAGATGCTGTTCTCTGAGCAAGTTGCAATAACCTCAATGGAACTCACTTCCATCAATTCCATCTCAATTCATGGTGACCTCGATTGGGTTTCCAAGGTGGTAAATCTTTACGGAAG
>NW_006922332.1:170531-187354 GCF_000298275.1 Orycteropus afer afer
GGAGAAGCCAGGATTCAAACTCTTGCTGTCTGGTCCCAAGCCAGGGCTCTTTCCTCTGCAAAAGGGACCCATAACACATTCCTCCCTGCTAAAGAATCAAGGAGGCCACATCTTCTGACCTCCTCTAACCCCACAAGAGGAAGACATAATCACTATCAGAACCCAAGGCCTATTCCTGCAAGGTCAGACATGCTGCCTCCCTCCAGTCCTTTCACCAACCATTCCTCCCAAAGCACCCACCACCTCTCTCCTGGGATCGATAATTCACTGCAATGGCCACACAGAACTCACAGATTATGGGGTTTATTAAAGAAGCACCAGGCTACAATTCTAGTTCAGGAAAAATGCTCAATCTCTCTCCCAGCCCGCAGTCTCTCAACCAACATCTCACAGTCTCTCTCTCAGCAGTGTATGTCCCTCGGTGTCTTACTCAGCAATGCATGTCTCTTGCATCTTTTTCCCAGTAGCGCATGTCTCTCAGAAGCACGTGTCTCTTTCAGCAGCACATCCTTCTCACTCAGCAGTCAGAGAGCCCTCTGCCTCTAGGAGGCCTCCTTCTGAGCCTAGCAGAGTGGCCAAACTAGCCAATCATAACATCAGAATTCTAAGCACCTGAGAGACAGCGAACTTCCCAGAACATTGCTCTGTGCCACTCCCAACTGAAATACCCCAGGTGGGTAACTTTTACAATCAGGAGCTCCTCAGTTGCTCACAGCAAATTACACCACAGAGTTTACAAAGACTTATGGCTAGAAAAGCCATGTCAGGTAATTTACTACACTGCACTCCCCTACCAACAACTCCAGACAGAAACCAGGGAAATGGATTTCCTGTGTCCAAGACTTTAGGGAAAAGGCACCTTGTTAACTGTGGTCCAGTTGATTTTTGATTCACAATAACCCCATGTGGCAGACAACTGCCCCACAGGCTTTTCTTGGCAGTAATCCTTATGGAAGCAAATCTGCAGTACTTTCTCCCACAGCATCGAGAGGTGGGTTCAAACTACCAACCTTTCGTTTAATAGTGGAGCACTTAACCATTGTGCCACCAGGACTTCTGACAAGGAACCTTTCAAAGGATATTTCCAGTTAGACTCTACCCTTGAACATACGAACAGAGGCACTAGAGACACCCAACTTCATCTGGCTGTTGGAGCTGGAGAATACTTAATTGCTTTGCATAAAAATAAAAAAGTAGGAAAAGTTGTTTATAGACCCTGAGAGGGAGGGAGCAGAGAAAAGAGGAAGAAATGCCAGGAAAAAAGGAGAAAGAAAAGACAAAAGAGAAGGCGATGTCAACTGACATGGTGGTATGTTCAAGGTCAGCAGCAACAAGGCCCAGGAACTTGAAGAGCAGGTCCCTCTAGGGCCCATTTCCAATCCCAGATGTAAATCTCTCTCTCTCCTGCCAGTGAAATGAGCTGCACCCGCAAATGCCTTGGGGAAGCGGTCAGTTTGGTAGAAGTTAAGAATCAGGGTTGCCACGGGCACAGTGGGGCCACTGCAGAACTGAACTAATTCAGCAAGAGTTAGAACCAGAAGTAAGGGGGAAAAAAATAATAAGCTCTCCAACAAGTCACCACACTCTTGGGAGGTCTTTGGAGTCTTCAGTTTCAGGAATGAGATTTGAGGCTATGTAGATCTTACAGGCCAGGAAGACCCCAGCTAATGCTAATCATCAGAGTTCAAATAAATCAGCAAACTCAGGTAGTGGATATACAGGGAAAACCCAGTATTAACTGACTGCTGGCGCTACAATTAACAGCGTCGGTTGTAACTCAATATTTCTAATTAAGTTCATAGTTCTAAACCCTGTTAATTTCCTAAAGTATTTTCTAACTGTTTGAACTCAAGTGAATCATTAAAATTAAATTAGTTTGTTTTCAAATTTTTTATCTGTATTCCGGATACAAAAATGAAGATAATCCAGCCCATTAGTCACGGCTGAACATAGAGATAATGAAGTACTGCAACTGAGACATGTAAGCTTAGCTTCAAAGACCAGTGTATAATACAAATAGGGTAGAGATTCAGCCAATATCAGCATCATTTGAGGCCACAATCTTGAACTCAAAAAGCATCCTTTATCCACTTACCAGTTCAACCCTTATCAAGTTCAGAGAGGTCTTACAAGGATGAAAAAAAAAGAGACATAGTCTGTGATGTGAGAGCGTCACACTCCTGGGAAAAGGGACGATAGAGAAGAGGTATTACCTTCCAATTTCATTCCACCCCTTCTTGAGCTTCCTTTCTAGCCTCTTAGTTGGAATTTTCAGTCCCCACCCAGGAGCTCTGGTGGCACAATGCCTAAGGCATTTGACTACTAACTAGAAAGTTGGTGGTTCAAACCCACCAGCCACTCCATGGAAGGAAGACTGGGCAATCTATTTCTGTAAAAATTTACCACCTTGGAAAGCCAAAGGGGGTCACGATGAGTCAGAATCAACTCCATGGCAGTGAGTTTGGTTTTTGGTTTTACCCTCAGTAAAAGATTTTGGAGTAAAAGTTTAAGTGAACAATTGAATGAATGAACTAACTAAAGTAATAAATTTAGACCCACCATCTTCCCAGAGGCATGAGAATAAATTTATTTCTTTGTAAAACCAGACAAACACAAGACACTAACCCAAACAATCAATCAAATTATTAATTTATTAGAAGAAAAAGAAAGAAAAGAAGGTAGAGCTGATTTGCTGGAGAGGAAAATCTAAAAGACTCTCTCTCTCTCTCTCTCTCTCCCCCCCCCGCCCTTCTCCCTTTCTAACCCCTACTCTCTGTTGCTCCCTCTCTTTCTCTCTCTCTCTCACACTCTTTTGCCTCCTTCCCTCCCTCTCTCCTACCTCCTCCCACTCTTTCTTTCCCTGTCTCTCTCTCCATCATCCTCACCCCCTCTCCTCTCTGGCTCCCCCTCTTCTCTCACTGCATTAGGAGCACCTGAGAGGCAGCACAGAGAAACTGCAGCCTCTTACCAAGTGCAAGAGGGAAACTGGTCTGAGGCTGATGGGAAGGAAGAGAGGAGGGTGGGAGATAACTCTTCCCCTCGGAGGGCAGCCCCCAGCTCCTCTCAAGCTGTAATCCCACAGGCAATGCCAGGCTGTGTAAATCACTGGTCCGGGCAGTGAGAGACTCCATCACAAGTGTTAGCGCCTCACTGGGATGAGCGATGACCCTCAGGGGACCACTAACTGCCTGTGGCCTTTCTCTTATGATCTGTGTGCTCACTGAGATCATCTGTCTGTTTCCTTACGTGACAGCAAAAGAAAGACAAACAAAGGTGGAGCAGCAAGCACTCAATGTGCTTCAGATTGGCTGAAAAAACAACTGATTCATGCTGCACGCATGGACACTAACAGCTAGGGTGACAACATGACTTACTGTCCAAACCAGGGCACCTGCTGAGAGAAAGAGGGACAGGTGTAAACCAGGATGTTGGCCATTGTGTTGTGATTGTTAGCTGCCATCCAGTTGGTCTATGACTTTACGGTGACCCTGTGCAGACAGGAAGGAAACGCTGCCCAATCCTGCACTAGCCTCATGATCCGCTGCACACAGGACCGTTGTGATCCATAAGGTTCTCATGGGTGATTTTTACCAGTTGATCCACAGGCCTTTCTCTCTAGGTCTGTCTTAGTCTGGAAGCTCCAATGAAACCCGCTAAGCATCATACTCACTCACTGCCATTGAGTTGGATCCGACTCATAGCAACCCCTCCTTTGGTTTCCGAGGTGGCATCACCATGGAGGTAGATTGCCCAACTTTCCTTCTGAGGAGTGGCTGGTGGGTTTGAACCACCAGCCTTCTCGTTAGCAGTCAAGTGCCTTAGGCACTACACTAAGCATCATAGCAACATGCAAACCTCCACTGACAGAAGGGTGATGGCTGTGCATGAGGGACGTCAGCTGGGAATCAAACCCAGAACTCCTTCCTAGAAGATGGGAATCCTACCACTGAACCTCAATGTCCCAAGATGGTTACTTTTATAATAGTTTATACTAGTGGGACTTCATCTGAGGGCACAACTGCGGCCTTGTGTCCACAACAGTCTTTGTCCCTAGAAAGCAGAGTCAGGAAAGAGATTCAAGAATTAAATATTTCACCAGAGTTTGAAGGCTAGTGAGGGGGTGGATGTGGGAAGTGGCTTCATAAACCTAGGAACAGTGAGCCTGCCCAGGCATTCTTAGAAAAAAGAAAAGCCACTAGCCTTGTGAGAGGGAGACAACTGGCAGACCACCTTTATTACCTGTCAAACACACCCATAATGTTAGGGCCCCAATACCAGGGTAGCAGCATCTTTCCACCCCCTCCATACTCACACCTTTGCAGCAAAAGAGTGTTAGGTGAGAAGTGGGAGGTGATGATAATTTGTTGGCCACCATTGCTTTTTATTTCTCCTGCTTCAGAAAGTACTTCCTATAAAATATTTCACAGAAGCAGCAGTGAATACGCTAGGGGCTAGGGCGGGTGAGGGACAGTTTGACATCCAAGTGCAAAGTCATGTCATAATACTTCAGACAACAGTGCTGGGGGTGGGGGGTGTTGCATAGAGGAGTGCTAAAGCCACACCCAGCGAGGCTGGCCTGTAGCTGAGTCAAAGAAGCTTGATTGAGATCCTGAGTGGTAGGTAGAGTGCAAACATCTCATATGTCATTCTTACAACAGATAAAGTTCTCAGATAAAGGAGCAAATGCTTAGAGAGCTCAGAGGCCTCATCCATAAAATGAAGATTTTAAAAGATGCTATGACTTCCAGGGAGCCCTTGGGTGGTGCAAATGGTTAAGCCCTTGGCTGTTGACTGAAAGGTTAGCGGTTTGGGTCCACCCAGAGGAACTTCAGAAGAAAGACCTGGTGTTCTACTCCTGGAAAATCAGCCATTGAAAATGGTATGGAGCCCAGCTCTACTTGGACACCCAGGGGCTCACCAAGAGTCAGAATCAACTGGTAATGTAAAACAAAACAAAACTGCTAGCACTATGCATTGTCATTTCTTATAACGTTTTTCCTGTCAAGTCAGTTCCAACTCACAGCGACCCTATGGAAAACAGAACAAAATACTCCTTGGTTTGGTATCATCTACACAATCATTGCTGTGTTAGAGCCCATTCTTGCAGCCACTGTGTCGATTCATCTCATAGACAATCTTCCTCTTTTTCAATGACCCTCTGCTGAGCATGATATTCTTCTCCAGGGACTGGTCTCTCCTGATAACATATCCAAAGAATGTGAAATAAAGTCTTGCCAACCTCGCTTGTAAGCAGCATTCTGGCTGTACTTCTTTTTTCTTTTTTTAATTTTCATTGTGATTTGGGTGAAAGTTTACAGAGCAAATTCATTTCCCACACAGCAGTTCATACATTTTTTGTCTCAGGACATTGACTGCAATTTCCCACAATGTAACAGCTCTCTTCCCACTTCCTCCCGGTAGTTACCTCTTCCCTATGTCCCACTTACTCTCGCCCCACCCCCCAGCTATCTCCCTGTGTAAACACTGCCTTTCTGTTCTCCCATGCTTGATCACTCCAAGGAGTATATCTACCTGATGTAAATGTTCACCCCATATGCCTGTCTATTGTTTGGCTGGAAGCCACAGGAGTGAGTTCAATTCTAGACCCAAAGGATCGCTAGGCACCATAGTCTCATGGGTCTCACCAGGCTCTATCAGACCAGCAAACCTGGTCTTTTTTTACAATTTTGAGTTTTGTTCCACATTGTTCTCCCACTCTATCCGGGATCTCCTGCACCAATCCCCCTCTGAGTGGCTGACAGTAATAGCCGGGCACCATTTAGGATCACACGATCCCTTGGACTAATTGTTTCCATGCGTCTTTGCTTTTCTTCATTCTTCTTTGCTCTCGATGAAGAAAGACCCATCGTTGTATCTAGATAGCTGCATGCAAGCTTTTAAGATCCCAGTCACTACTCACCAAAGTAGAATGTGGAACAATGTTTTTACATAGTATTTATGCCAATTGCACTTGATGTCCCCTGTGACCATGGTCCCAAGCCCACAAGTCCAACTACTTGCTCCCTCTGAGTAGCTGGCTGTGGCCAAGAAGCCACCACAACCTTGCCCTTTGTCAGCTCTACTATACACCTGGATATTCTTACAGCACATACAAAGGTGTATGTAGAAATATTGTCTGCTAACCCTATACATGGTAATGGACACACTACTGCATACCTAGACATACCTGATCTTTCAACTTGTCCACCCATCTATGCACCTGTAGATCAATGCTTGCCTTCACTAACAATGCAGTACTGTACATGCAAAAGAGTTCATCTTCATTGTCTGTACCTCCCGTGTACCTTTCTATGTCTTCCTCTTCCTCAATGTCTGCCTGTACTTCTTCTAAAACAGATTTGTATGTTCTTCTGGAAGTCCACGGTATATCTGATATTCTTCACCAACATCATAACTCAAATGCACTAATTCTTCTTTCGACTCATAGCGACCCTTCCTTTGGTTTCCAAGGAGGTATCTTTATGGAAGTAGATTGCCCAGTCTTCCTTCTGAGGCATGTGTGGTGGGTTTGAACCACCAGCCTCTGGTTAGCAGTCATATGCCTTAGGCACTATGCCACCAGAACTCCTGATTAATCTTCCATATTCATTGTCCAACTTTCTCATGCATGTGAGGAAATTGAAAATACCATGGCTTAAGTCAGGGTGCACCTTAGTCTTAAAGGTGACATCTTGTTACTTAACACTTTGAAGCGGTGTTTTGCATTAGATTTGCCCAGTGTAATATGTCATTTGATTTTTTGACTGCTGCTTCCATGGGTGTTGACTGGATCCAAGTAAAACAAAATCCTTGACAATTTCAATCTTCTCTCAGCTTATCATGATGTTTCTTATTGGTCCTGTTGTGAAGATTTTTGTTTTCTTTATGTTGAAGTGTAATCCATACTGAAGGTTATAGTCTTTCATTTGTAACAGTAAGTGCTACAAGTCCTCTTCAAATTCAGCAAGCAAGGCTGTGTCATCTGCATATTGCAGGTTGTTAATGTGTCTTTGTCTGATTCTGATGCCACAACTGCTCAGCATACAGGCTAAGTAAGTATGGTGAAAAGATACAACCCTGCTGCACACTCTCCCTGATTTTGAATCATGCAGTATCCTCTTCTGATGTCTGCATGACTGCCTCTTGGTCTAGGTACAGGTTCCGCATGAGCACAATTAAATGTTCTGGAATTCCTATCCTTCAAAATGTTATCCGTAATTTCTTATGAACCACACAGCTGAATGCCTTTGCAAAGTCAATGAAATGAAGATAAATATCTTTCTAGTATTCTCTGCTTTCAGCCAAGATCCATCTGACATCAGCGATGATATCCTCTTCTGAATCTGGCTAGAATTTCTGGCAATTCCCTTTTCATGTACTGTGACAACAGTCTTTTAATTTCATATAATAATAATATTAATAATGAAAGGAATCCTTTCTGATCACTTCCAAGAAAAGTAATTCCAATTAATTCAGTTAACTTTCATGACAACCCTGTAAGATGGGCAGGGCTACTGTTCCTGGGGGACACATGAGACACAAAATGGGGAAGAACTTTGTCCATGGCCACACATCTAGGGCACAGCAAAGCCAGCAAGCAGGTGCCATTAGAATTGTACCAGGAATATTATCATTCGAGGTGCTGCAAAGGCCACTCATCCATCCCCCTTGTTCTTCTTTCTCCCCATCTCAGATGATAGAAGCTCTTGGCCCAGCTCCCCAACACCTAAAATGTCTACGAGAGGGTGAGGAGAAGGGAAAGGGAATCATGTTCATGTGCCTCCACTGTACGTACCCAGGCAGACAGCCAATGTGGGAGCCAGGCCTGTGCTGAACTGAGTGACCAGAAGTTTCCCACAACCAAGTGGGCATCCTAATGGCCACACTACCTCAGAGTTTCTCATAAACAGATGCTCACAAAACCATGAAAAAGGCAGCTTCAGTGGTCGATGAGTGTCATGGTGTTTATTTTCCTTCTGCTGTAAGCATCCAGTTATGTGCAAATATTAGTTTTTGCTCAGGTCCCTAGGGGAACCAGGCAACAGGCTTTCATCAGAATTTTATAGCCTCATTATAAATCCACAGTGTAGGCCACCTACACAATGGACAGGACAAGTGGAGAAAAAGAGAGAAGAACCCAAGGTGAGCTGGTCCACAAGCTGGACCTCACACCCATAACCTATGGTCGTAGACAAGCTGCACACAAGTCTGTAGGTTTGTCCTCCTTTGGTGGCTTGCATATTGCTGTGATGCTGGAAGCTATGTCACTTGTATTTCAGATTCTAGCAGGATCAGTCATGGTAGACAGGTTTTAGTGGTGCTTCTGGACTAAGACTAGGAAGGTAGGCTGGGAGATCTACTTCAAAAAAATCAGCCAATGAAAACCCAATAATTATAACAGGACATTGTCCTTGCTTGCTTTGGACACTTTATTGGGAGGGATCAATCCTTGGAGGAAGACATCATGTTCAGAGAAGTATAGGACCAATCAGATGGATGGCCACAGCAGCCACAAAAATGGCCCCAAACACGCTGGTGATCGTGAGGATGACACGGGACTGGACAGTATTTCATTCTGTTGTACATAAGCTTCTCATGAGTCAGAGTGGCCTCGACAGCAGTGCTCGATCTAGACAAACTAGCTAGGTTTGCTACCACTAGTTAATCCTTTAGAGGAAAAATTGTTCTATAACTCAATATATTGGCACCTTGGGTATACATTACTGACTTATCTATCTAAATATTGTTATGTGGGCCAAGACACATTCACAGGAAGTTCTTTTACCTTATAAATGGTGCCATACAACACAGAATTCTTTTTCTCTCTCTTTGACCATATGGTAGGGTGAAATAAAAAAAAAATTCAACACCAAGGAAAACACTCAGTCCACTGAGGAAATAGGCATATATGCTCTGGTAAGATCAATAAACTTTCTGACTTACTGCCACCCTTTCATCTCAGCTTGGACTTAACTCTACAGAATGAATAACAAATTTGCCAAGTGATGTTGAAGTATCATCCAGGTCTTGAGAAGAATGCTTGATGTACGCCCCACTATCTCTGCATTTGAGATTATTTTTCTTAAAGATGAGTCTACTCAATTTCTGTTTAGAAAGAAAATGGGCTAGGTTGCAAACGCAGCTACAGGGAGTCTGGGTCATCGTGGTGTGAGCTAAATGAAAGGGAACTTTTCCTTTCACTGCCACTGCACTGCAGAGCTTTAAAAGACTACTGAGAACACCCTGAAAATGACATGTGTTGGCTATCTTGTTTTCATGGGAACTATTACTCAGGGCTCTTTATTGCTCAAGAGTGCTCAATATTAATCCAGCCATGATATTTCACTTCCTGTACCCCCTTAGAGAATGTATCAGCACCTCTCTGATGAGCATAGTTTGATGAGGGACAGACAAAGAAGTAGAGACAGTCGCACAGGCTTTGAAGAAAGTGCTAAAATACTTATAAAAATAATCATCATATCCAGCATTTGCACTGGGCACTGGCTTCTTCCCTTATTCTGTCCTCACAACATCCCTGTAATAATGGATACTACTATTATTATTCACATTTCATAGAAAACAGAAGTAACTTGCCCGTGGTTACAGGAAGTGGCAAAGCTGGGACTGGTTAAGTCCACTCTTTTAATTCTCTCTTTCTATCACCCACAAATAGCTCTCTGTCCATCTTGCAAACATCTTCCTAAAGCTCTTCCACTTGAGAAAGGACAATACAGAGCAGTGTGAATTTGTACTTCTGATCCTCACTTTAAAAAGAGCAAAGGTTAAGGCCTGCCTGACTCAGCACAGTAAACTGTATCAGCAAGATTTTCATCTTTTCTGCTCATTTCCACTGAGGAGGAGAAAATGTATGTTCTCAACATAGACTTTCAGTATTCTTCACCAACACCACAACTCAAAATCATCAACTCTTCTTCGGTCTTCCTTATTCATGGCAAAGAATACTCAAAGTACCATGGATTGCCAAAAGAACAAACAAATCTGTACTAGAAGTGCAGCCAGAATGCTCTTTGGAAGTAAGAATGGCCAGACTTTGTCTCACCTACTTTGGTCATATAGTCAGAAGGGACCATCCCCTGGAGAAGGATATCGTGATTGGTAAAGTGGAGGGTCAGCCCTCAACAAGATGGATTGACACAGTGGCTACAATGATGGGCTCAGGGATAGCAAGGATTGTGAGGCTGGCCCAAGACCAGGCAGTGTTTTGTTCTGTTGTGCATAAAGTCGCCATGAGTCGGAATCAACTCGACAGCCCTTAACAACATAGACTAAAATGCTACTCTTAATTGGAGATCTGAATGATAACTAATGTAGTTTTATTTATTTTTGTTTTTGTTTTTTCACGTAGTGTGGTTTTGAAAGAATGTAGTGACTCAGCCTCCATACAAGACACATAGCCATGCCCCTCTAGAGGACAACTAACAGGCAGTCATTGCTTTCTGTAGTCTTCTCACAGAGAAATGAAGGTCCTCTTGGGGGCTCGCAGAGGGAGTCAGAGACTCCTACTCCATGGATAGGAGCCTGAGCTTCCTAGTCTTCTAGAGACAATTGCACTGGATTTTAACTCTGCAGGCCAAGTTGGTCTCCCTGACTTGGAAGTAGAGCTGTTGTTGTTAATGCTGTTGAGTTGGCTCCAACTCACGCAACCTTATGTACAACAGACCTAAGGTTGCCTGGTCCTGTGCCATCTTTACCTCAGTTTTAAAAAAAAACTCACTGTCGTCGAGGAGTCGGATCCGACTCATTGCGACCCCTCCTTGGGTTTCCAAGGTGGTATCACTATGGAGTAGATTCCAATCTTCCTTCTGAGGAGTAGCTGGTGGATTTGAACTGCCAGCCTTCTGGTTAGCAGTCAAATGTCTTAGGCACTATGCCACCAGAGCATTGGTATGTTTCAATCTGTTCCTATGACTACTGTCAATTCAACTCATGAGGAGTTTCCCTTATTTTCGCTGACCCTCTATTATATCAACATGATAACCTTTTCTGGTGACTGGTCTTTCTTAATGGCATTTCCAAAGTAAGCCAGTCAAAGTCTCACCATTCTGCATGATGGAACATTATGGATGTATTTCTTCTAAGACTGATTTGTTCATTCTTCTCAAAGTCCATAGTATATTCAATATTCTTCGCCAACATCACAGTTCAAATGCGTCATTTCTTTCGTCTTCCTTTTGCATTATCCAACTTCTTCATTCATGTGAGGTGACTGAAAAGACCATGGCTTGGTGGTTAAAAGGCATGGACTCTGGAGGCAGACTGTTTATATTCAGATGCCGGTTCTATGTCTCCCTAGCTGAGTTAGCTTTGGGAATTTATTTAACTTCTCTATTGTTCAACTAGGAGCTCTGGTGGGATACTACCTAAGGCATTTGACTGCTAACCAGAAGGATGGCAGTTCAAATCCACCAGCCACTCCTCGGAAGGAAAAATGGGCAATCTACGTCCATAGAGATACTGCCTCAGAAACCAAAGGAGGGGTCGCTATAAGTCAGGATTAACTTGAGGGCAGTGAGTTTGGTTTGGTTTTGGTATTGTTCAACTGTTTGCCCCTACCTCACAGGATCATTTGAATATTGAATGAGTTAATATACAAAAGCATTTAGAGGAGAATTGTCCATAGAAAACACTCTGTTAGCTATGAATACAATTAACGTCAGGCAGCCAACTACTTGAGGACAAGAGGTAGGCATCTTGCATCTTTTCTTTTTCTTTTTAATTACTAAAGCCTAACGCAGCACCTGCTTCAGTAAATATTAGTTATCCAAATGAATACATTTGATTATAAGTAATGAGAATAATACTACAAGCCACATACCATCAAAATCTCATTATTCCACGGTATATATAGCAACACTTTACACAAGAGCACACACACGCACATTTGTATGTAAATGTGGACAAAGTCGCATTCATTTCTGGATTTAGTTTCATAGGTTTTTTTGAACATTGAATTCTCACTTGCAAATTAATTTTCCAGAGGCATGCTAATTTCCATTAGCTCTTTAATTTCTGACTTAAAAGCTTTAGATGTCTTCACTACACAGGGACGGAATCAACAACCCCAGGGATAAAACTCCTCACAATAATGAAGCGGAGGCCTGTAGAGACAGGCTAGGGCTGCAGGTCCCATCTTGCATACAATGAACAATCTTCTGTGTGACCGCTTGGCTGGTGAAAAGGCAGCACCTAGGACTTCAGGGCCACAGCCAGGAGGAGTCACTTAACTCCTCAGAGCTGATGCCTCAGGCACAAAGAAACCAAAGTGCACTCCCTACCCTGCTGCCTGTGCTTCAGCCTAACCTTCCTAGACAAAACGCTGCTTGGAAGAGGGGATTGGCCAGGGGGCAGAAAGGAGGGTAGGGATCAGGCTCTGCATTTGGAAGTCACAGCAAGGATACCCACAGGCTGGAGAAGGACCAGCTCCTTAGCTGCCACGCATTCCCATAGACTGCTTTCCTTAAGATACTCAAGTTCCTAAACACGTAAAGTTTGCTGGGCTACAAACCCCAAGGGAATCTGACAACCAGACCATAAACAAAGGACTTAGACTCCATAGAAACAAGACAATTTGCTTTGCTTCCTTGAAGGTTCTAAATGAAAGCTCTTGCTCTCTAAAACAATTCCAAGAAGCACCATTCATTCCCCAAACTTGATAGCTCTTCTATTAGCCAGCCACCACACTAGGCACAAGGGGAATAGTGATAAAAGACATAGCTCACCCTCAAAAAGCTAACAGTCTTGGAAAGGAGACAGATGAGTCAAGTGACAATCACCCATGATAATCAGTAAGTGTAGCAGCAAATGTGCGCTCGATGGCAGGGGGTACAAGCAGAGAGGACATCACCTAACAGGAAGGGTCTGTGAAGGCTCCCCCCAGATCTGAGTCTACAGCACTGAGGATGAATCAGTTATGAAATCCAGAGCAAAACACTTAGCACTCAGTTATTTGTTGAATGAATAAATGACTGAAGCTCATAACTACCACTGCTACCCTTCGGTTTTATAGGAGGGACCAAAATGGCAGAGTACTGTTTGATAGAACATGTCACCCAGCTGCTTAAAACATCACCATGGCTGCCCAGTGCCCTTGGGATAAAAGCCAAAATCAGGCCCTACATAGTTGGCCCCTGCCTCCATCTCCAGCCTAACCGTCCTCTAAGTTCCCTTTCATAAATGACTTCCAGCCTCATTTGCTCCCCTTCTCTTAGGTCCTCAGAAGTGCCATGCTACTTCCTCTCACCACAGGACCTCAATAGTCACCCTCTGTCTAGAATCCCTGCCCTGCAAAGTCAGTCCCCTTCTCAAGGCTCCCGTATCTCTAGCTCCTTCTCCTTTGCAGCCCTCATCATGGTTTTATTTACACTTGTTTGTCTGATTATATGCAAAGTCAGCTTCTCCTACTCATTAGAAGTAGAGGGACCACAGAATTTCTCTCTCAAATCAGGACAGTTTTGAGAAAGGGGCACTATTAATAATTATTCCAGAATCACAGAAACTGGGTTGTGTAGTCAGCTCAGCTATAAACTGCAAGAAAGCAGCATCTACATCTGTGTTGCATTTACCATTATGTGCCCAGCTCCTTGCCCTAGGTTTGGCACACAGTAGGCAATTAATGAGTTTGTTGAATGAATGCATGAGTGAATGCATGATGTGGGGCTTGGTAGAAAAAGAGCTTGGCAAATCAGCCAACATCTATTTCTGGAGAGCATGGTTTGGCAGCTCCTGACCTCTGACATTGTTTAGACTCAGTCTGGACCATAACAACCTCATGTGGCAAAGTAGAACTACCCCATAAGGTTTTCTTGGCTGTCATCTTTACAAAAACAGATCACCGGGTCTTTCTACCATGGAGCCACTGAGTGGGTTTATACCACCAACCTTTCACTTGTTGTTGTTGTTATGTACCGTCGAGTCAGACCCGATTCATAGCGACCCCTCCTTGGATTGGCAAGGCGGTATCACTATGGAAGTAGATTGCCTTTCACTTGGCAGCTGATTATTAGCCTTTCCCTCATCTGTAGAATAGCACCTTTGGTCACCACAACAATATCAATGGAGTATGGGCCAAAGTCACACCCAGGACCACAGCATTGTACCAAGCCTCTCACATAGCCACCCCATCTTAAATTAAATCTTCCTCGGCCAAAGCAAACGAACAGAGCCAGTCATGTGAGTCAGAATGCCAGAGGCCAACAGCCCAGAGTGCTGGCCGTGACATGGATGGATGTTCCCTGGGAACTTGTATGTCACGAAGGTTACAAATCCAGGGCTTCTGTGGCAGAAGACAAGAACTGACAGTCCAGAAGGAGCTTTCTCATTATCAGCACTGCATTTCATCTGAGTGGCTCCTCCCTTTTAGTCAGAAAGATTATGTCTTGATACAGCGACACCTTCTCTAGCCCCATCATGTCAAGCCAGAGTACAGCCGTGATTAAGCATGTGCTATGAGTCAGAATCAACTTGATGGCAGCAGGTTTGGCTTTTGGTTTGATGGAGTCAAAGAGACCCAGGTTCAAGTGTTACTTTTGCCACTTGCTGCATGAGCTTAACCAAGTAGCCTGCTTTTGTTAGTTGCTACCAACTCAGCCCCCAACTCGTGGCAACCTCATGCACACCAGGATGCAAACACTCTTCAGTCCTGCACTGTCCTCAGGACTGGCTGCAGATCAGACCACTATGATCCATAGGGTTTCCGTGGCTAATTTCAGTAGTAGAACCCCAGGCCTCTCTTCCTAGTTCATCTTACTCTGGAAGCTCCACTGAAATCTATTCACACAAGCCTCCATTGACTGATGGATAGTTGCTGCACATGAGGCTCACTGGCCAGGAATCGAACCAGCATCTCCCATATGAGGGGATGTGTTAGAATTCTACCATGGAACCACCATGGCCCTCAGCAAGTTACTTACCACAAACCCAAACCTGCCTACTGTCAAGTTGATTTTGCCTCATAGTGACCCTACAGGACAGAGCAGAACTGCCCCGTAGGGTTTCCAAGGCTGTAATCTTTACAGAAGCAGACTGCTCCATCTTTCTTCTGTAGAACAGCTGATAGGTTTGAACCACTGACCTTTCAGTTAGCAGTCAGCAGGGCTCCCCAAAGGCTCACACTTCCAGGAAACTCCAGACCTAACCTACACCAGACAGATGAAAGCTCCAGGTCCTCAGACATAATGACTACCATGAAGTGAAGGTGCCAATTTCAAGTCAGATGAGTGCTGGGAAGTTAAGAAACTTGCCCAAGAACTAAATTATACCAGGGAGAAGGCAGCCTTCTAGGCTCACTCTGGGGAATACAAATCAAGCTGACCTCAGAAATGCTCTCTATGAAAGAGGGGTTCATCTTGCCCATGTTGTATCAGGGAGCTTAGCATGAAAGCTCCCAGATCCACACTAGAGGGCAACTTCCCAACCTAAGCCCATGGCCATTAAACCCCTCCCTTCCATGTGGCTGTTACCAGGAGAAACAGCAGCTGCATGTCCACACAAGCTACACAGAAGATAGTCGAGGTCTTAAAATGTCTAAAGATTTCCTGACTTGAAAACAATTACCACAAATCATCAACCACAGAGGCTGAAGCTCCCTCCCCTCCCTGTCAGTCAGGAAGGCATCCTCATGATTCTATTCTTCGAGGATTACAGAAGATGAATGTTTGATTGCTTTTTCCAAGACTTGTCAGTACAGAAGCTTCTGAGACAATTGCACTGGGAACAGGGACATAAGCAATCGTGGTTTGTGAAGCATCAAGGATGAGGAAATTCTAGGGACAGAGTGGATGTCAAATCCAGTTTGTGGAAACTGCAACTTGAGCACATATTTCATTTATTTTATTTCACTGCCAAGGAAATGCAAGTCCCCCAGGTGTGCTCATTACTGGCTGTTCAATTCCTTTCAGTGTACTTTGCATTGGAGAAGAAAGATCAAACAAGGAAAAGGAAGTAACACTTCCTAAACACCAACTACAAGTAGCCCCTGGCTTACGACTTACTTGATTTACAACAAACCACATTTACGACCACCTGTTTTTTCTTATGATTTGTGTATTTTTTTTAACATACATATGCATCTATTAAAATAGATACATGTTGTTGTTAGGTGCCGTTGAGTCATCTCCAACTCATAGTGACCCTATGCACAGCAGAATGAAACACCACCCAGTCCTGAGACAGCTCCATGATTCTTGCTATACTTGAGCCCATCGCCGCTGCCACCGTGTCAACCCATCTTGTTGAGGACTTCCCCTCTTTTGTCAATCTTCCACCTTACCAGGCATGTCATCCTTCTCCAGGGAACGGTCCCTTCTGACAACATGACCAAAGTATGTGAGATGAAGTCTTGCCATTCTTGCCTCCAAGGAGCATTCTGGCTGCACTTCCTCCAGGACAGACCTGTTAGTTCTTTTAGCAGTCCATGGTACTTTCAGCATTCTTCGCCAACACCACAGCTCAAAAGCATCAATTCTTCTTTGGTCTTCCTTATTCGTTGTCCAGCTCTCACATGCATATGAGGCGATTGAAAATACCATGGCTTGTGTCAGGTGCTCCTTAGTCCTCAACTAGACATCTTTGCTCTTCAGCACTTGAAAGAGGTCCTTTGCAGATGATCTACCCAGGGCTATAGCTCTGGTTCTTCTCCTTGGAGGAAAGATGGGGCAATCTACTTCCGTAGTGATACTGCCGCGGAAACCCAAGGAGGGGTCGCTATGAGTCAGGTCTGATTCGACGGCACATAACAACAACAACAACAACAACAACATAGTTCTGGTAGCATAGTACCTAAGGCACTTGACTGCTAACCAGAA
>NW_006922332.1:187454-188930 GCF_000298275.1 Orycteropus afer afer
GTAGTGATACTGCCTCGGAAACCCAAGGAGGGGGCGCTATGAGTCAGGTCTGACTCGACGGCACATAACAACAACAACAACAACATAGTTCTGGTAGCATAGTACCTAAGGCACTTGACTGCTAACCAGAAAGAAGGCTGGTGGTTCAAACCCATCAGCCACTCCTCAAAAGGAAGATGGGGCAATCTACTTCTGTAGTGATACTGCCTTGGAAACCCAAAGAGCGGTCACTATGAGTCAGGTCCGACTCAACGGCACATAACAATGACAACAACAACACATCGTCTGATGTCCTGACTGCTGCTTCCATTGGTGTAGATTATAGAACCAAGTAATGTGAAGTCTTTGACAATTTCAGTTTTTTCTCCATTTATCAAATGTTGCTTATAGGACCAGTTGTGAGGATTTTTGTTTCCTTTATATTGAGATGTAATCCATACTGCAGACTATATTCTTCAGTCTTCATCAGTAAGTACCTCAAGTCATCCTCACTTTCAGCAAGCAAAGTTGTGTCGTCAGCATATCGCAGGTTGTTAATGATTCTTCCTCCAATCCCAATGCCACGTTCTTCTTCATATAGTCCAGCTTCTCAGATTATCTGCTCAGCATACAGAATGAATAAGTATGGTGAAAGGATACAACCCTGACACATTCCCTTCTTGATTATAACCATGTAGTGTTCCCTTTTTCTGTTCAAATGGCAGCCTCCTGGTCTATGTACAGGTTCCTTGTGAGTACAATTAAGTGTTCTGGAATTCCCATTCTTCTCAATGTTATCCACAATTCGTTATGATTCACACAATCAAATGTTTTTGCATGGTCAATAAAACACAAGTAAACATCTTTCTGGAATTATTTGCCTTGAGCCAAGATCCATCTGACATCAGCAATGATATCCCTCATTCCATGTCCTCTTCTGAATCCAGCTTGCATTTCTAGAAGTTCTCTGTCAATATACTGCTGCAACCATTTTGGAATTATCTTCAGTAAGATTTTACTTGTATGTGATATTAATGATATTGTTTGATAACTTCCACATTCTATGGGATCACCTTTCTTTGGAATGGGTACAAATATGGATCTCTTCCAGTCAGTTGGCCAGATAGCTGTCTTCCAAATCTCTTGGCATAATCAAGTGAGTGTCTCCAGTGGGGCATCCATTTGTTGAAACATCTCAGTGGGTATTCCATCAATTCCTAGAGCCTTGTTCTTCCCCAATTCCTCCAGTGCAGCTTTGACTTCTTCCTTTAATACCATTGGTTCTTGAACATATGCCACCACCTGAAATGGATGAACATTGACCAGTTCTTTTTGGTGGAGTGACTCTGTATTCCTCCCATCTTCTCTTGATGCTTCCTGCATCATTCAATATTTTGCCCATAGAATCTGTCAATATTGCAACTCAAGGCTTAAATTTTTTCCTCAATTCTTTCAGCTTCAGAAATACTGAGTGTGTTCTTCCCTTTTGGTTTTCTA
>NW_006922332.1:192000-196729 GCF_000298275.1 Orycteropus afer afer
GACTGCTAATCAGAAGGCTGGTGGTTCAAACCCACCAGCCACTCCTTGGAAGGAAGGTTGGGCAATCTACTTCCATAGTGATACCGCCTCAGAAACCCAAGGAGGGGTCACTATGAGTTGGGTCTGACTCAACGGCACATAACAACAACAACAACAACATCTATTAAAATATATCTGTAAGTTTATATGTAATGTTTCCAACCTCCAAAGCCAAACAGTAAATTTATAAAGATACTGATAATAAAAGGCAATAATAATGAAAACTGAAAAAGAAATTGAGGTCTTCTATTTACATCAGAACTGACTTATAATGGAAATGTCAGAACAGAACTCAGTCGGGAACTACCTGTATATGCCAGGCACTCTGCTAGGCTCTACACTGGGATTTTCTCATTCACTCTGTCTAATAATCTAAAAGAGAACTGGTGGGGTAAAGGGACCAAGTCTGTCTGACTTTAACATCATACTCCTTCCTATCCTTGACATCCCCATCTCTTTGAAGACACAATATTCCACACCTGGAGTGCTACAGGACCATATCCGGCTGTCCAGTTGTCCCACATCACTTCTCCTTCTCCCTCTAGTCTTTTCTTTGAAGTAAAACCTTTAAGTAAAGGTCACTGGCACTGAGCTTTTGTTAAGGGTGATGGAAAAACTTGGGAACCAATAAGGGTGATAGGTGAGTAATAAAACAAACATCATTAATGTTATTGAACTTTACATGTGAAAATTGTTGAAATGTCGAGTGTTTTATTACATATATATTTACCACAATAAAAAAATAATAATAAAGGAATGAAAACTTTATTTATTTATTTTAATTTTAAAAAGGCCATTCACACAAGTGAGCAATATAGCACAATGGTTAAGTGTATGGGCTCTAGAGTCTGGCTCCTAAGGCTCAAATCCCCCGTTTACAGACTATGTGGCTGTGGGCAAGTTATTTAACTCCTTAGAATTGATTTGTTCATCCACAGAATGGGATGATGATGATGAAGGAACCTATCCCCTACGTTTGTGGCAAGGGTTAAACGAACCAAAGGACCGAAGTACTTCGAACAGAGCCTAGAGGAAAGTAAACAACTAATAAGTGGTAGCTATTTTTTTATTATTACAACAGCTCTGCTGCAGGTCTCCCTATTATAGTCACCGCAGGCTCCCTGACAGTCTCAGGGGTAAGATTCTAGAGACAGATGGATTTTATGTTTCCTGATGTGCTTAAAGGAGCTCTGGTAGTGTAGTGCCTAAGACACTTGACTGCTAACCAGAAGGCTGGTGGTTCAAACCCACCAGCCACTCCTTGGAAGGAAGGTTGGGCAATCTACTTCTGTAGTGATGCTGCCTCAGAAACCCAAGGAGGGGGCACTATGAGTCGGGTCCAACTCCACGGCACATAACAACAACAATGATGTGCTTAAGTGCACAGGTTAAGTGGCTTGTCCCAGGGCATCAAACAAGTCCTACTGGAATTAGATTTTGTGTTGTCACCTCACTCCTTTTTTCAAACCAATCCCACTGCCATTGACTCGATTCCGACCCATAGCAACCCCCAAGGCAGTATAGCTTTATGGGTGTAGCTTGCCCCATCTTCCTTCTGTGGAGGGGCCGGTGGGTTTGAACCAGCAATCTTCTGGTTAGCAGTCAAATGCCTTAGGCACTGCGTCACCAGAGCTCCTTCACCTTTTCCCAGATGGGTCCATGTTAATGGGGTCTCTTTCCCCAGAAAATCCACAAGCCTTAAAGGGGATTCTTGAGAAATCAGGCATTGGGAATATAGAAACTTTGACCAAGTGGGAGGAGTGGAAACTACCATAGCAAACAATTTAGCCTTTGGTCCTGATTCCTGACAGCCGGACCACACCTGAGGTCAATAAGTGGGAGCTGACTTGCCCAAGAGGGCTCACCTGGGGGCTCAGTGATGATGAAGCCTCACAAGGCATGATCAATGCCATGTGGTGAAGCCAGTAGGAGCTTTGCAAGACTCAATGACAGCTCATAAGGTCGGAACTTCTGGGTTGGAGAGAGCGTGAACATTCTGTTACAAAGGGGAAGAGCGTCTCCTAAGGGCAAGGAAGCTCCACACCCAGACCCTTCCCAGACCTTGCCTGTGTGTTTCTATGCTTTTCTCTTCGAGGTTAAAAACAGCTCTTTTCCTAAAGTTTGTGAGTTGCTTCAAGTGGAAGCCAGTAGGTCAGAAGTTAGGGGGTGAAAGACTCCTGCATTTAGAGGCAAACCTCAAATTTAGAGACCAGCTGGTCTGAAGTGCGGGGAGTCATGTGTGGCTGGTACTCCAACCTAGCCTGAGATGAGAGAAAGGGCTGCTTGGAGAAGTTTGTGTCAAGACTAACCAGGGAAGAAAAGCTGATTTTCAGACCAGCCTCACTGGACTGCTTTGGCACAAATTCTTGTCAGTAGAAGGTGGGAACTGCTAGAGAGCGCAATCCTTTGACGGTGCACTGAGTCACACCTGGAATGAAAGGTCACCCCGTTGTTGAGGGTGACCTGCTCAGTGGGGGTTGCCTGACCCTGCCAGGTTCCTGGGGTTCTCTGAAACTGTGGTTCAAACCACATGGAGAACAACTCAGGGGAAACACATCAGCAGAGCCAGCCTCAGTGTCTACTTAATAAATGTGAGGATGAGTCTTCCCACTGAAGCTCAAGATAACAGCCAATTATCTAGGTGGCACAGGTCAACCCTCTAAATGGAATTGAAAATTGCTGTGTTGTTTCCCTGGGCTCAAAGTCACAAGGGCACAGCTCAGCACTCAGGCGAGCCATTTCTGTGAAGGAGACAAATGGAGCAAAATTTGTCAATTAGAAAATTTAGGGTTTGAAGCTCTACAGGGCATTTCAGAAACCATCCTCTCTTTTCCCCTAGCAGATCCTCACGATGCACTAGGGCCCCAAAGGCTTTCTGGGGTTTCTCTTTCTTCCCTAAAAAAATAAAACAGTAGTAACAATAATAGGTTTGCTATGAGTTGAAAATTGACTCAACAGCACCTAACAACAATAGTTAAAAGTTATTGAGATTTGTGTAATCCCTAAACCATCCTAACAGGTGGACACTATTATCACAATCCCCATAATACACAAGGGAATATGACTTAGGCCGCTTGCCTGAGTCACACAGCAAGTAAGTGGTCAAGGTCGACTCTACAGCCTCTTCAGCCCCTGATGGGTGGCTACTGCTTGAACAGGCAGGGACACGGAGCACGGAGCAGGTACTCCAGAAATATACACGGAATGAGGAAAGAGTAGGATTCAAGTTTGCTTTGTCAGACTCATAAATCCAGCTCTCTCTCTTGGCATCTCTCACCTGCGATGCTGCAATATTCTTTAATGGTTCTTCCTTCTTCCAGTTTCTCTCTCCCCCAACCTAATCATCCCACTGCTAAAAGATTTATCTCTCTAACAAAATTTTCATCATGTTACAACCTCGCTTAAATCTTTCAGCGGCTCCCCACCCAGCGCCTGCAACAGGAAGCCCAAAGTCCTCAGCAAGGCACTTGGGGCCCCCCATAATCCAGCCCCATACCCCAGTCAGCCTGACTTCCTACCACTGCCACCCATATTCTCTTGGCTCAAGCCTCATGATCACCTGTATGTCCCTCGATGGGCCACATGTTGTAGGGATCACCTTCACCCCTGGCCCAACTAATGAACACCCACACATATTTTATGTTTGAAATATGTGCCACTGATTAGTATAACAAGAGCTCTGGTGGCATAGTGCCTAAGGGATTTGACTGCTAACCACAAGGTTGGTGGTTCAAACCCACCAGTCACGCCACAGAAAGAAGACTGGGCAATCTACGTCCGTAAAGGTTTATCACCTCAGAAACCCAAAATGGGTCACTATGACTCAGAATCAAATCGATGGCAGTGAGTTTTTGTTTTTGGTTACTATAACACCTTTGCTAGCACAAATTTGGTGGCATTTTCCCATAAGAGGGTGAAAAAATGCTTGGAGTCATCCAAAAAAACTGATTTTTAAGAGAGAATAGGAAACATGGCTTTTGAATTTTAAGATTTAAAATTTTTATTTGTTAATAAAAATCATACGGTACAGTTATAAACTCATATTTACTTCCAGAAACAATGTGTAGGCCTACTTTTTTAAGAAGGAGCCCAGGTGGTGCAATGGTCAAGCACTCTGCTGCTAACCAGAAGGGCAATGGTTTGAACCCACCAGCCACTCCATGGGAAAAAGGACTGTTGTTCAGTTCCCATTAAGATTACAGCCTAGGAAACCCAATGGGGCAATTCTACTCTGTCATAGAGGGTCACTATGAGTCAGAATAGACTCAATGGCACACAACAACAACTTTTATTTAAGAGCCAAGTCAGATGACCAAAACTAATTTAAAAGAATGTGGTCACTCCTGGATAGAGTGGGACAACAATATGGAACAAAACTCAAAATGATTAAAAATAATAACAATAAAATAAAGACCAGGTTTGTTGGTCTGATAGAATCTGGTGAAAACCCTGAGACTATGACCCCTAGATGCCCTTCAGGTCTGCAAGTGAATTCACTCCAGTGGCTTCCAGCCAAATAAAAGACCAGCACATGGGCTGAACATACATACATACCAGGTAGATAAATTCCTTAGGTGCTCTGGTGGTGTAGTGCCTAAAGCATTTGACTGCTAACCAGAAGGCTAGTGGTTCAAACCCACCAGCCACTCCTCAGAAGGAAAACTGGGCAATCTACTTCCATAGTGATACC
>NW_006922332.1:197194-205653 GCF_000298275.1 Orycteropus afer afer
TTTAATTGTGATTTGGGTGAAAGTTTACAGAGAAAATTCACTTTCCATACAGCAGTTCACATACACTTTGTCTCATGACATTTACTACAATTTACCACAATGCAACAGTTCCCCTCCCAATTCCTCCCCATAGTTATCTCTTCCCTGTGTCCTTCCCTCCATGTACTCCTGTCCCCTGAGCTATGAGAATTCCTCTATTCTATCAGGTTAGTTTGAAATGAACTAATTTTTGAAAAGCCAGCCCAGACTTGAGAAATCTACATATTCCTGGATGGTACCTTTGTTATCAGAAGCTGACAAGTCAGTTCTGACTCCCAGCAACCTTATGTACAACAGAACGAAACACTACTCAGTCCTGTGCCATTCTTACAATCATTGCTGTATTTGAGCCCATTCTTGCAGCCACTGTGTCAATCCATTTTGTTGAGGGTCTTCCTCTTCTGTGCTGAGCCTCTACTTCACCAAGCATGATGTCCTCCCCCAGCTACTGGTCCCTCCTGATAACATGTCCAAAGTATGTGAGACAAAGTCTCACCATCCTTCTTCTAAGGAATATTCTGGCTGTACTTCTTCAAGACAGATAGTAGTAGCCATTAGAATTTACTGCACTTGATCCTGCAGCCAGAAAGAATCATGGGAGCCAACTTTTCCATCCCTCTATTTTCCAAACTTTAAGAAGCTCTAGAAAGATGAGACTCCCTTTTGTCTCCATAAACGTCATCCTTTCTGCCACGACCTAGTGTTCACAGTTCTGCAGGGTGATAGTAAGTCCACCCTAAATTCGGTCAGTGTGCACTAAATGTTTACAGTCAAGCACTTAGCTGCTAACCAAAAGGTTGGCAAGTTCAAATCCACCAACTTCTCTCTGCAGAAAAAAGACCTGGCAATCTGCTCTCATAAAGATTACAGCCTAGAAAACCCCATGGGGCAGTTCTACTCTGTCACGTGGGTCACTACGAGTTGGAATCAACTCGACAGAATCTAACAATAACAAATGTCCATGATGTCCCAAGGACTATGGTAAGTGTCATAAGGAAAGAAGACGCTGTCCTGGGACTTGCCCTCCAGGAACTGTGCACAGCATTGGTGGGACGAATCATCCTCACTCTGTCATATAAGGCCGGCTATGATAAGGGCTCAGTGGCAACTAACAACAACTTGACAAGAGCTAGAAGGATGTGTAGAGCACTCAGCAAGTGTGGAGAGAAGACAGATCTAAGTTGCACTTCAGAATGGGCTCCCCAGGAGGCTGACTCTAAGACAAAGATTAGCTCTAGAAGGAGCATGGAGTACCCTCAGGATGAGCACTAGGCAAAAGGAAAAAGAGGAAACAAAAGTGGGCAAAGGCAGAAGCCAAGCTTCAATGTTGTCTCCATGGAGGACACAGGCAAGCCCAACTTAGAAGCAGGGTGGCTCTGCATTTATGGTTCCACTTGGTTAAGTCATGGGATGTGGACCAGCCTGGGAAGGAAGCACGACCTCAGAGAGGTGATCCCCATATGTGGCTGGCAGCTGGGGGTTCTCTGCCTACAACACTCCCAGCAGCACCCTATACATCTGGGCATCACTGCATCCCAGCATCTACCAGAAAAAGCTTCTTGTTGTTGTTGTTTTGTGCCGTCGAGTCGGCCCTGACTCATAGCGACCCCTCCTTGGGTTTCCGAGGCAGTATCACTACGGAAGTAGGATTGCCCAACCTTCCTTCCGAGGAGTGGCTGGTGGGTTTGAACCACCATCCTTCTGGTTAGCAGACAAGTGCTTTAGCCACTATGCTACCAGAGCTCCTACCAGAGAAAGCATCTTGGAACAAATGCAACCTAAGCTGTGTTGCAAAGGATGGGCAGACATTGCCATCATATATAAAGTACCCAAATGTATGTGGTTCTTATCTCATGTGCAGCCACCACCCCTCTTCAGTGGAGGCTTGTGTGCTGTTAGGGCACTGAAAAGGTTTCAGTGGACCCTCCAGACTAAGAAGAGATAGAAAGAAAAAGACCTGGTGATCGACTTCCAAAATTCAGCCACCGAAAGCCCTATGGATCCAATAGTGGTTATTACGGGGATGGTGCAGGACCATTGTGTGTGGTAGCCACGAGTCAGAGGTCAACTCAACAGCAGCTAACAATAATGTATTTATTTCCAGTTTCTTGTATTCTGTTGGATATCTGCCTCCATGCACCAATGTCCCATGCTTTAAATGTTTTACAGGTCTTGGCATCTCATAGAACAAATGCACCCCAACTGGTCTTTCTTTTAATGAATTCTTTCATCCACTTCTGTAATCAGTTGTCTTAAAACATTGCCATTGGCATTCACTGGGAAACGTGTGATGTAAACTGTAAACATTATGATGCTTCTAAGCATCATAGAAGAATATTTTCTGTGCAGTGTCCCTACAAAAAAAAAAAAAAAAAAAAAACACTGGGCAGAATCTTAGCAAACTTGCTTTGCAGAGAATGCCTTCCCTCCATCATCACAGCCTCTTCCTAGAAGACATCTTTGACACATGAAAGCAAAGCTAATATACCATGTAGATTTTCCCACTGTCCCACACTCAACATGCTAATTTATCTTTATCTCAGTCTTTTCTATTTGGCTGTAGATTTACACTCATTATTCATCTCTTGTATCCCCAACACCTAGCAAAGCCTGGCACATATTAGGTATGCAATAAATGTTTGTTGAAAAAACAGATGTATGGATAGATAGATGGATAAAAGGGAGCAATGGTTATGGGAAATAAAATAAGAAAGGCTGTTAGAGAGCTAATTCTTCCATTGCTAGTGTAGACATACCCTCTAAAAAACAGACTGGAATTGTTTTCCATTTACAGTAAGGGTCATAGTTAAGTGACTCAATGATTCATCCATCCAGTCAAGTATGGGACCGAAAGTTTGCACTTGACAACTGCTAAAGGGACAGGGAGGTGGCATCTTCTAATCTCCTCTAACTACACAAGAGGAAGATAGATTCACCATCAACAGCCCAAGGCCTATTCCTGTGAGGCCAGACATGCTGCCTCCCTCTAGCCCTTTCACTAACCCTGACACCAACCATCCCTCCCACGGCATTCACTACCTCTCTACTGGGCTCAACAATTCACTGAAGTGGCCACACAGAGCTCACAGATTATGGGGTTTATTAGGAAAACAACAGGCTACAAGTCAAGTTCAGGAATGCGCCCAGTCTCTCACAGCCAGCCGTCTCACTCAGCAGCTGGCAGTCTCTCTGTCTCTCTCAGTAGAACGTCTCTCTCTCAGCAGTGTGTGTCTGTCATGTCTCTCTCTCAGCAGCATATGTCTCTTACATCTCTCTCAGCAAGTGCATCCTTCTCAGCAGTGCATCTCTCAGCCAGCAGTGAGAGATTCCTTCTGCCTCTAGGAGGGCACTTTTTCAGCCTGGCAGAGGGGATACACTAACCAATCCCAACATCAGAATTCTATACCTGAGAGACAGCAAACTTCCCAGAAGATTGCTTCATGCCACTCTCAACAGAAATACCCCAGGTGGATAACTTTAACAATCAGGAGCTACTCAGTTGGTCATGGCAAATTCCACCACAGAGTTTACAAAGACTATGGCTAGAAAAGCCGTATTATGTAATTTACTTCACTGTAACAGCTAACCTAAAAATTGTTACTTAGAACCTACTCAGAGGCACCACACAAAAGAAAAGCCTGGTCATTTGCTTTGGTGAAAATTACAGCCAAGAAAACCCGACAGGGCACTTGTACTCTGCAACACATGGAATCACTCAATGGTAACAGGGTTTTGTTTTTAGAGTTTTTCTTTGTTTGTTTGTTTTTATTTCCCTGGCTGGGTAACCCCTGACAGCAGAGAGATTCGAGCACTGAGACTTGGTTTTACCTTTCAAACACATCTCTGAGAGTAGAACCAAACTCAGGAAACTGTGTCTTCATGTGGAAACAAGTTCTGCTTTTCCAGGACCCCATGGACTTGTTCTTGCCTTCTGACACCACATAAATATTTACTGGGAACTTACTTTATTTCAGGTACTGCTCTAGGCACTAGAGACACAATAATGAACCAAATAGACCATATCCCTGACTTCACAGTAATTATATACTAGCAAGGAGACAGACAACAAAAAAAGGAAAGAAAGAAATATCTAGCATTCTGTCAGGCAATGAAAACTACTGAGAAAATAAAATAAAACAAGGTGAGAGAAAAAAGGAAGAAATGGGGAGAGGGCTCTGTTTTCAATACAACCGTTAACAAAGGAATGAAATGAGGAAGTAAGCCATGAGAATGTCTAAAGGAAGAACATTCCTCTGGGAAGAACAGCTAGTTCAAAGGCCCTGGGGAAGAAACAAGTTTAGCATGCTCAAGAACAGCAAGAAGGCCAATGTCAATGCATCTCATTCAGGGCATTTGTCCCATTAAAAAAAAAAAAAAAAAAAACTCATTGCCATTGAATCGATTTTGACTCATAGCAACCCTTCCTTGGGTTTCCAAGGTGGTATGTCTACAGAAGTAGATTGCCCAGTCTTCCTTCCAAGGAGTGGCTAGTGGGTTTGAACTGCCAGCCTTCTGGTTAGCAGTCAAATGCCTTAGGCATTATGCCACCATAGGATAATAAAATGTATAGGACTAACCACCACATCTTTGCACATGTCTTCAGGAGGGATCGGTCCCTAGAGAAGGATGTCATGCTTGATAAAGTAAAGGGTCAGCAAAAAAGTGGAGGATCTTCAAGGAGATGGATTGGCACAGTGGCTATAACAAGGGGCTCAAACATAGCAATGTTTGTGAGAATGGCGCAGGACCAGGCAGCGTTTTGCTCTGTTGTACACAGGGTCGTTATGAACTGGAACCAGATTGATGGCACATAACAACTGCCACGCATGTTTTCTTTAAGGAACTCAATTCTAGTGAGTGAGGATCAACACAAACTACTTGGGGTATGAACAGCAGACACTTCTATTTATTGCACTGTGACCTAACGGTTCTGCGGACCTCAGAGGAACCTTAGAGATTCTGCCCAATCTATTCATTTTCCCAATGACGAATCTGAAGTTCAGATAAATTTCTAAGATGCTAATGGCCACACAGCAGGGTTATGCCAAAGTCTAAACCAGAGCTCAGGCCTCTTGAAACCCATGTGGCCCCTGCTCAACTAGTGATCATCAAGTCACAAAGTCTTCTGACATGGACAGTGTGGGTGTCCTTAGAGATTAATAAATTAAAGAGAGGATATCCCTGACCACCAGGAGCAGCTCAGCAAAAGGCAAAACTCAGTGACCCAGAAAGACAGGACAAATGCTGTCCCCCCTCCTCACAGGTTGGCAACGCCCCCTTGCTGCTCACCTGGATCAATGTCTCCAGCTCCTGGGGGCTCACACAGACGTGATCCCGAAGGAATTCTGCCTTCTCCAAGGCAATGGTGTTCTTCTGGCTGCTCTCAAAAGGCTGCTCCAGTGCCCGGAAAACAAGACCCCCTGTGACGAGGTAGACCACCACGACCACAAAGATGGCGACCACTGTTTTCCACTTCATGACGGTCTGCAGGCCCCCCTGGGAGGCACCTTCCATTCTGGCTACCACCGTGGCTCGGGAGGAGATGGCGAGGCGTGGGGCCGGGTAATGCCCGTTAGTGGCACTCTTGGGCTGACAGGCAGGCGTCGCTGAGGGAACAGCCACTGAGGAAATGAGGGTAGAGAGGGGGAGAGGGGAAAAGACAGTTTGTTTATAAATACGAAGCACAAAACTTGTCAGAAACAAAGCACAGATGTCTTGCTGGAGCCGGCTTTCAAATTTGAGGATTACAAATTTGTTCACCAAGCTGGCAGTTAGGGGGTTTGATCAGTTGCTAGGTGCCAGTTTGAGTTCTAAAAACTGAGCCCAGGAGTCCCAGTTTTTTGAAAAACAGCATTAACTGAGTCTGCAATGTTTATATTTTTTTCAACAAGGGTGCAAATTCAAAAGCTATTATTTATAAGTTAGTTCCTCCATTAGCTTCTTTGTTTAAATGAAACTTAAGACACATGACAAAATGCTATATTAGAGGAACAGAAATATTGTTCAACGTGGACAGGAAATAAATAGGAGAGAGACACCTAGTTATCATGTCCTGAGGTCTAGGTGATGCCAAGAGCAAAGAGGAGATGAATATCAAGCAAATTAAAATGTCCTCTTATCCAGGGCTGTGGAGATAAAAATTAAAAGAAGAACAGTGAGCTCACCATAAGGGAGAAGAGTCAAAAATCAGACACAATAAAGAAAGTTCAGGGCCCTAGTAGTGTAAGTGGCTAAATGTTTGGCTGCAAACCAAAAAGTCAGTGGTTCAAATCCACCAGCCACTCTGTGAGAGAAAAATGAGGCAATCTGCTTCCATAAAGATTTACAGTCAGAAGGAGGTTGGGTGATCTACTTCCGTAGTGATACTGCCTCGGAAACCCAAGGAGGGGTCACTATGAGTTGGGTCCAACTCGACGGCACATAACAACAACAACAAACCCAATGGGGCAGTTCTGCTCTGTCCTATAGGGTTACTATGAGTTGAGTTTAACTCAATAGCAACAGGTTTGGTTTTTGGTATTTACCCTTGATCTATCAGTAATAGAATTTTTCCTCTATTTTCTTCCAATAAGCCATTGGAGAGGAAATTTTCCCTGCTTTTCAAGACACATACAATTCCCTAAGGTCCCTCTTCTCTGTAAGGGCAATTTCATTACCTTGGAAATAAATATATTAAGCTGGAGGCTCTTCTGTAATGGCAGGAAGTTCAGGGTTGTGGTGACAAGTAACGCAGTGTAACACATTACAGAAGTCTGTCTTGTGCAGCCATGAGTGGCCACTTCTCCTCTATTCTGTGCTTCCTTTATTATTCTAATTCTTATGATGGTGTCTGTCAGGGTGCAGGGTGCAGCCTGGCTGTTGGGTAAATAAGGTATTGTTGTTGTTATATGCCGTCAAGTTGGCCCCGACTCATTAGTGACACCTCCTTGGGTTTCTGAGGCAGTATCACTACAGAAGTAGGATTGCCCAACCTTCCTTCCAAGGAGTGGCTGGTGGGTTTGAACCGCCAGCCTTCTGGTTAGCAGTCAAGTGCCTTAGGCACTATGCTACCAGAGCTCCTAAATAAGGTATTAGGAGATGAGAAACCTAATTACCTAAGTGGGGCAAACAATTCTATTCCAATGGGAGCCAAAATCCTGGCTTGGAAAACTCAGGGGTTAATAGAAGATCAGGAATATTACCCTTGTTCAAAACAACAATGACCCTGACAATACCTGGCCAGGGGGTGGCCACTTAGAAGAAACAGGTTGGTCAACATTCGCCTTTTATTTTAGAACCTCAAAATCTTTTCTTTGTAAACTAAACTGAGCATCAGCCTTTTATTGTCTATCACTCTATCAAAGGAGATTATGAAATATTGAATTTCCCTCTGATTTAGATGAATACATAATTCTCTGGGATTTCTGACTGAAAGATTTACAAACTAGAATCAGCAACATAATGCTCTTGCGTGATGTTGTTAGCTGCCCTCAAGCTGGCTCTGACTCACAGCACCCTGCGTTTAACAGAACGAAGCCCTGCTCTGTCCCGCGCCATCTTCAGGGCTGTTGGTATGTTTCAGTCCATTGCTGCAACTATTGGGCCAATCCGTCTCATCAAGGGTTTCCTGCATTTTCACTGGTCTTCTACGTTACCAGACATGATGGCCTTCTCCAGCACCTTGTCTTCCCTAATGAGGTGTCCGAAGAAAGCCAGAGCCTCTCCATCCTTCCTGCTAAGGAGCATTCTGGTTATATCTCTTCTAACACTGATTTGCTCATTCTTTTGGCGATTCATGGTAGACAGTCTTGCTAACCCTTCTCTCAAACATGCCGCATTGGGTTCTTAGCTGTCCTTGTTGATACTAAGAAGGTGAGCCTTTCTAGGGCAGCTTGCTATCAACATTGCCTGACTTCTCCATTTGTCCCACCTCCTCTGTGCATTTCAATCCCTTGCACCTCCCACCACCCCATGGCCACTGGCTTCATCCAGGCCACCTTCATGTCTTGCCTGGACCAATTCAGCAGCCTCCTAAGTGTCCTCCAGCTTCCACTTTTGCCCAGCTTCCCACCCACTCTGCCTCATATTAAACCCCACTTCTGGAACCCCTCCTCCCCTTTTCCACAGGACGCTCTGTAATAGCAGAATAATGGCTCCAAAAAACAGTCACACCCTCTGCTAAGAGGGAGTCAGGAGGGTCAGAAAAAGGAGATGTAACAACAGAAGTAGAAGAGTGATACAGCCACAAGCCAAGAGATGCAGTCAGCCTCTAGAAGCTAGAAAAGGAAAGGAAATGGATTTTCCTCTAGAACCTCCAGAAGGAACCAGTTCTGCCAACATCTTGCTTCTGGCCTGCTGAGGCAGATTTTGGACTTCTGACCCCCAGAACTATAAAATAATAAATTTGTGTTGTTTTAAGCCACTAAGTTTGTGGTGATGTG
>NW_006922332.1:206716-208586 GCF_000298275.1 Orycteropus afer afer
AAAAAAAAAAAAAAGCTCTATGATGATAGACCTTGTGTCTACCCTTCACCTCTGGGTCACCAATGCCTGCACTGTGCCTGACACACAGTGGGTATCCAGTCAATAATGGCTGAATAAAGGAAGGAAGGGAGACAAAGAAGAAAAGAGGGAAGAAAGAAGGGAGGAAGGAAGAAAAGAAGGAAAGGAGCAGGGAAGGAACGTTGACACATCCAAACCACATACACACTGTGGAAGAGTTGGTGTCGAATGGAAAACAAATATGACAAGCTCAGCAATGCTCTTTGTATAACTCATTTTTTTGCAGATGTTCCCTCATTCAGTAACCCCTTCCCACCTCATCTGCCTGGAAAACTTTCAACCTCCTGAGTCTCAGATCAAAGCTGCCACTCTGTGAAGTTCTCCTGGCCTTTCCCAGGCAGACTCAACCTGCCTGTCTCCCCCACTACCCTACAAGCTCCTTGGGTCAAAAGCTCATCTTTTAATCATTACATCTCCATTTCATGGACAGCGCCTGGCATAGAGTAAATGTTTGCTTTCTGTTGTTGTTGATATTTCCTTCAGACCATAAACTGAAGCCCCACTAGAATCACCGCCACCCTCACTAGCAAGCACTGACTTAGCCCTACATAGCTATAAGGGGCTGTGCTATGTTGGGAATAAGCTGCAGTTCCTCACAAGCTTCGGGGGTCTAGCTGTCCACCCAGGAGATAGACACCACAGCACTAGTTCACTCACACTAGGACAAAGCTTCACCAGGTAACAAACCACGCCTGGGCATGGAGGGTCAGTAAAGCTGGGGCTTTGTCCTTCACCGACCTGCACTGTGGAAGGTTCCAGAACTTCTAGCATCCCTGGGGCTGGGTAGAACTGGGCTTGAGAAAGGTCTTTTCACACTTAGGCCAGTTCCTGGTGCCAGTGTGCTAAGAGCAGAATGTGAACAGAATGCACCAACCCAAGAGCTTCCAAAGCACCAGAGCAGGAATCAGAGCTTCCGTCCCAAACCTGACAGTGGCTGGGTGACCTTGAAACTGTCACTTAGTTTCTCTGTTTGCTTATCTGTGAAATGTGAATAATAACAGTCACTCTTCTCTCCCACAGGATTCTTGGGAACAAATGAGCTGCCCCATTTACTGGCTGGAGAACATTTTTGATGTTGGGAATACTGGCTTGGGCAGGGAAATGTTACAAAACCTTTTGTGCATTTAATTAAAAATGGAATTGATTGCTTTAGCGAATATGACTGCACATTTCAACAGCTGGAAAAGGGTCTGGTTTGTGCCTTCTCCTTAGGTTGCACAGTGTAATTAATCCATTTCTTCTTGGAAACCACAAAAGCTCTCATGCTAACACCAAATTGGCTTGTGGCTTAGAATGTGCCTCTGGAGGTCTCTGAGCCTGGAGCCAATAAAGAAGTAACACTGTCTAGATGATGATGGTGGTGATGGCGGCAGTGGTGGTGGTGGTGAAGGTGATGGCAACTCTTACTGAGCACTGACTCTGGATCCAGCATTTGGTTGGATAAACACTCTGTTCATATCATTGCATTTGGCCCTCACCACAAAGTACTACCATCCTGTGTTGTTCACACCCTCCAAGAAGCAGATACCAAGGCAGAATTAAATGTGCAGAGATTTTATTAGGGGAAATAAAAGTGGGAGAGAAAATAAGGAGTCAGCGAGATCAGGACAGCCATCAGACACAGTATAATTCTGACCCCAAGTGAAGGAGAGGGAAGGAAGGATAGGTGTAAACACCTTAGTTTGCTTGCAGTCTAAGGAAGGTTCAGCATGGCCAGCAAGGAGATCAGGAGCCAAAGTCAGCCATCAGAGGAGCCCTGTGTCTCCCAGAAGGAGGCCTGTCTTAATATCCT
>NW_006922332.1:209767-211519 GCF_000298275.1 Orycteropus afer afer
TCCTTATAGTAGTGTTTTGTAGGCTTTTTCCCTCTGAGGAGTGGCTGGTGGGTTTGAACCACCAGCCTTCTGGTTAGCAGTCAAGTGCCTTAGGCACTATGCTACCAGAGCTCCTCAGCTACTGCAGTGGTGTCCTTGAATACGTCTTTTACACCTCACCCTGAGTGCCTCCTCTCTCCAATACCATCAATGAAATCAATGACATCCAAAGGTTTCAGAGTCTCTTAGAAACACACAACGCAGCCACTTCAGTGGTGCTACTGTCACATGGCAACATGACTCTGCCTATTGATCCAGGCAAAGTACAACTATGACTGCAGAAAGCAGAGAACACCACACCCCCGTCCTCCAGGTCTGGACTCATTCCAGAGCCAATTGTGCCAGCAGCTCAGAGCTTCCAAAGGGCCCCAGTAACAGCTCAGTCCCAAAAGGCTTCACAGGACACAGTCGGACTTCAGGCTGGTGGGTGGGGGGGAGTGGAAGAAGACAGATGCCCTGGGTCCACTTTGTCACTGTAGCTGGTCTCAGCCATCATCTGCCTCTGAGAAAAGCAAAGGGAGTGTGTACACTCCTTCTAACTCCAGATACTCCAGCAGTCAAAGATGCTTCTGTATGACAGCCATGCCTGGGAGATGCGCAAGCTGGCCCTGGTAAAAGGGGTGATGATGCTCAATCTATGCACACCAAATGAGCAGGCCACAGTCCAGAAATCCCACCACAAGAGAGGCTCTCCTCTGAGTTAAGCACTGCCCTCTCTTTCCAGCCCTTTTTAAAACTTCAGCTTTGCTACCAGATGGGAGAGACCAAAGTGACATTAAATGACTAGGCCCCTATAGGGACAGAGATCCCAGAAGAGAGGAAACAGCCGAGGAAGCAGGAGCTAAGAATATTCTGCCACCTTGTCTTGCATCTGTACGTTCCTCTCCTTAATTCCTCTCCTCATCTTCTCTCACCTGAGTCACTGTGACAGCCTCTAGTCCAGAGCCCCTGGAATCCATCCTCCACAGCCCAGTCAGGAGGGGTCCTCGGAGGCACCAAGATCCTACAGAGATTCAGAATAAAGTGCAGGCTCTGAGCTTGCACCAAGACTCTCCCTTCTAAGACCTGGCTCCTACTTATCTTCCTGCCTCACATTCTGGCATGCCAACACAATCAACCTTTGCCCCAGCCAAAGCCAGCAGCACCCAGGCGCCACACACTCAGCACCACTGATGTCTCCTTCTGGGCCTTCCCAGTCACTTCTGCTTCCTTCTTCCCACTCTTTATCTGGATAACTCCTTCTCATACGTCAAAACCCACTTCATGTGTCACCACCTCCATGAAATCCTCCATGACTACTCACTCCCCAGTCTGATTAGATGACCCTTCTCTATGTATATCCCTCCACCAGTATATGGAACCCAGTATAACACCTACAACTGGGAGGCTCCTAATTATAATTTGCTCCATTCCTGAATATGTTTATTCATCCATCCATAAGACTGCCTTGTGCTGGCATTTATGAGATTAAGTTCACACATCTGCCCAAAGGAAAATTCAACTGCACAGTTATCTGGCAGACAACAGCATCCCTGGCACTACTGTGTGTTTTTTCACAGACAGGTTCACAGATTTGAGGTATTAAGGTTTTTGGAAAGCAAACTTTCCAGAGAGTTCTTCATGTTTTCCCAATTGCTAGGGAAGAATAGAAAGGAGACATAGCAGTAATTCACTTCACTTACTTTTAATTAAAAATCAAATCAAGACCCACTG
>NW_006922332.1:212339-223555 GCF_000298275.1 Orycteropus afer afer
CTTTAAAATGTCTGCAAATTCTTTGATACTTTTTCCCTCAAGAGATGAAATCTATGTCCTCTCACACTATTTTTGGTAATTCCATTTTTGACAGGTGTATTACTTCCTGACAGCACTTGCAATCATTGGCTGTGCAACCGTACTCTTTAATCAATGAGATTTTCCATCACCATTAACCCCCACCACTTTCTTCCTCCCTCCTGCCCCCGGTAACCACTAGTCAACTTGGGTCTCTGTATATTTGCCTTTTCCTATCTTTTTATGTAAGAGAGGTCAACCAACATTTGTGCTCCTGCCACTGGTGTGTTTCATGCAGCTTGATGTGCTCCATAGGATTTCCAGTGGCTGGTTTTTTAAACTTAAATAGCCAGGCCTTTCTTCCAAAGCACCTTGGGTAAAACTGAACCACCAGCCTTTCGGTTAGCAGCTCAGTACGTTAATCATTTACACCTCCTTAATCATTTACACCTCCCAGGGTCTTCTACCTTCTATATTATTCCTTCTCTCTGTCCAGGATCTACATGCAGACTGCCAAATGCTGCTGGAGAAATCAAATGGCCTCAGGGATTGCTGCCTCTCTGAATTCACAGTTTGCTCTTCAACTGGCTCTGAATGGCACAGAGCAACCCTTCCATGTCTCCTTAGTCAGAGACAGCTATCAGGGTAAGGGTCATGAAAATGTAGCTGTACCTCACTCTAAAGAAGCCTCAAGTTGTAGTTGAAAATTCTACTCATCAAGATGAACATTTAGTTTACCAAAGGATTTTCTGCAGAAAGCTTTTCACCTGCAAGTTCTGCATGCATCAAACATAGGCTCTCATGTCTACTTACATCATTTTGAAAACAAACCACTTTTGCCCTTGTCCTAGGAGCCCCTGCAGGGAGCTCAACACCCCAGTACATTCTGCTTTGCAAGTAGCCTCAGCCGCCTTCATCTACCAGGACAGATGGTCTGTGCTTATAGTCACAGAAGCCTCCTGCAAAAAAACTCAGATGAAAAAACTTTGTACATGATCCTTCCTACACTGAGACTATGAAGTCACAAAAATGAGGAAGAGCCATCAAAGGGAGAAGAGGGGTTTCTACAAAATACCCTACAAAAGTCCTCTGCATTTGGGCCTCTGTCACCCCTGCATAATTTCCTCTAAAGTGGCTCCTCCAGGACAGTATCAGTGTTGCTGACATCAGCAACACTGCTGTGAATGACTGCAAACAGCTCTCAGAGGCTGCGAGTGAGCGTGGGTCAGAGGAAGAGAGAAGCCGAGAAGGGAAAAGAATGCCCGCATGTTCCTCATGAGGCTGGGGAGACAGCGACGCTGAAAGGTGCAGATCTATTCATCCAAAGTGTTTTGAAATATTATTAATAGCTCTGATTAGGGAGGTCTTCAAGGAATCAACAGATTTACTAAGAACACTGGGGAAGTAGACGGCCTTCAACAAACAGTTGAGTGGCTCCAGAAGCACCTAGGTTTTGGGGACGACATGTGGTTGCTAGTTGCCACTCACGGCAACCCCATGTGTGTAGAGCGGAACTTCTCCATAAGGTTTTCAATGCTGTGACCTTTCAGAAGATTTCCAGAAATGCCTTCCAAGATGCCTCTGGATGGGTTCAAACTGCCAATATTTGGCCTAGTAGTCCAGCACTTAACCATCTGCACTGCCCAGGGACTCCTGGGGGACAGAATAGGGTCTGATGAAGGCACAGTTCAGAGCTACCAGGAGTTCTAGGGCTAAGCCAGCCTTCTGGGGGCTTTGCTATACCAAAGAGTTGCTGAATACAGGCTAGACCTGCTAACTAGACCAACACCTCACTCCCCAAAAATCCTACTTTCCTGGCTCAGTGGTAATTCCTCCTGAGAGCAAGCTCCTCTAGATGCCCCTTGAAGATGGGTTTTTTCGCCTCTGAATCTTGCACAGTCCTGCTCCCAGTGTATAGGATACGATAAGAACTCAAATAATATGCAAAGAATGAAGCAGACCAATCTTTGCGGAGTGTCTGCTGTGCTTCAAGAACAGGGGGCATCAGGGGATGAGCAGAATCCCTGCTGTCCAGAATGGACGCAATGGGACTGGGTGGGTACCTCCACCCCCATGTACCTCAGTGAAGGCCCAGCACTCAAGGATCTGGAGATGGCATCCAAAATCCTAGGGAGCAAGGAGATTCTGACATGGATCACATGGAAGTCAGCCAAGCTACTATGCTGGCTCTTCAGCTGCTCCCAAACCAAAAACCAATCCGTTGCCATCGAATAGAATCCAACTCATGGCAATCCCGTATGTGTGTCAGAGGAGAACTGTGCTCCAAGGGTCTTCAATGGCTGATTTTTCAGAAGTAGATCACCGGGCCTTTCTTCCAATGCTCCTCTGGGTAGACTCCAACCTCTAATGTTTTGATCAGCAGCTTAGCACTTTATCTGTTTGGACCACTGACAGACACCACTCCCCAAGCAGCAGGTCAAGAAGCAAGGATGTACAGAAGTCTGCTTCAGTGTTATTTTCAAGGGTTAATTGCCTCTTCCTCAGCACCCCTCTCTGGCAGATCCTCAGACCCAAATCTGTTATCCCAGCAAAATCCCTATGTGACGGGTTAGTCACAGTTCAGTAATCAATGCCAATTCCACAGTTTTAAGAACCAGAGGACATTATTGGAAAATCTATAGCAACAGACAAATTAGATATTGAATACTGGGACATAAACCACTCCCTGCACCCAAAACAAACAAACACACACAAATTTGTTGCCATTAAGTTGATTCCAACTCATATTGACCATACAGGACAGGGCAGAACTACCAATTACGGTTCCCAAGGCTGTAATCCGTAAAGCAGCTGCCACATCGTTCTCCCATGGAGTGGCTGGTGGATTCCACTGAGTGCTTTAACCACTGCATCACCAGGGCTCCTTGGCCCATAGTAGGGGTCAGTTCATTACTGCAGGATGAAAGTACTATACTCAGCACGTGATATAAAGGAATGTTAATGAAATGTTGATGCAACATCCTCATAAACAAAAAACTTGAGGGAAAAAAACAGGAGTGAGAAAACCATTTCACACAGATAGTTAAATCTGACCTTTGGGTTCTTGGTTTTTAGCCCAGGAACAGAATCTTCATAGGAAAATCCTAGCTGATATTTAATCCATCATACATTTTGTATTCAACCCATACTTAACAGCTTTTAAAACATTTTGTATTCAACCCATACTTAATTGCCTTAAAACATCTCTGAAGAGGTCATTTGAAATACCGTCTTGTGGTTCTAGCTCCTCCACCTCATAGAAAAGAGGAAAAAGGAAGGCACAGAAATCAGTGTGACCAATGAAAATAGCAAATGACTCTGCTCATCTCTCTCGGAATTTGTGGGCATTTCCAAGAGTTTTCTTGCATTTAAAGATTTTTAATGGCCTCTCAAGGGCCAGTTGCACTTAAGCAGATAGAAGTGAGAAGTGTAGAACTCAGCAAATCCATTTGCAGCATAGCCACGAGGGCTAAAAAGTAAGCATATCATAGAATCTTGTATTGCTCACATGTAACGCACCCACATAAGTTATGCAGCCATGCACATAGCACACATAGGAGACTAACACTCAAAGAGGCTGCCAGGTTTCCCCCCACCCAAAAAAAGACATTTATAGCATGTGCATTATATGCAGTGAGTTTGGTTTTTGGGGAGATGGTAGTACTCGGTTCCTCAAGGCATAGCTGAAAGTGCTACATCACTTAACCCATTGAGAACTTCTAAGTGAAGCCCACTTTCCCAAGAGCACATATATAGCTTCTATCAAGCCAGCATTTGATGAGCACCTACTATGTGCTCAGCACTCTGTGAGGTACACTAAGGCCATTTAGCAGTAGTGTAGACTATCACCAAAAATAACGTCCCTCAAGGTTGCCTTTCTTCATTGGCCATGGTGGGTGAATGCAGAAGCAAACCGTATGGTAGCTTCTATGTGGCATTCTAGTTAATGTAGGGTTACCCAATTTAGCAGATAAAAATACAGGACAACCAGTTAAATTGGAATTTCAGATAAACAATTTTTTTTATAAGGATGTCCCAAATATTGTATTTTTTTTTCCCTGAAATTCCAATTTAATTAGGTATTCTGTATTTTATCTGGAAACCATAAATTAGGGGGACAAGAGTTGCATACCAACTGACAACAACCAGCCAAAAAGTTAAGTACCACAGTGGATGAGAACAGTTGTAGAACTGTAAGGACGGCTGTGCTTTCCTCCCCCAAAAGCTGCTCGTCAGGATCACTACCGCCATACTGCCAAGTCCACTGGACAATGCCACGGCCACACATTACTTGGCTTCCTTGCAGCACTCCACAAAGAAAAACCTGCTCTTTCTTAAAATGCTCCCCTGCTTGGGACCTCTATGGTACCACGACCTCAAGATTTCCCTCCAACTGCTCTGCCTTTTTAGGTCTCCTCTGCAGATTCTTCGTCTACCTAAATATTAGACTTCCATGGAGTTTTTCTAAGGAGCTCTGGTGGTATGGTGGTAAGGCATTTGGCTGCTAACCAAAAGGTCAGTGGTTTGAATCCACCAGCCGTTCCACAGAAGAAAGATGAGGCAGTCTGCTTCTGTAAAGATTTACAGCCTTGGAAACCCAGTGGGGGTCGCTGTGAGTCAGAACTGGCTCAATGACAGTAAGTGTATGGCGTTTTTCTCTACATTCCCTCCCTGGGTAATGTCTTCCAGGTCCCATGGTTTTAAACACCACCCACTTGCTGATGACGCCTAAAAGTAGCACAGGCCTAGAACATCCTCCCAACTGCCTGCTATTTATTTGGTTATCTCAATTTTATCTCAGATCTCAAACCAGAATCACCAAACTCACTGCCACCAAGTCAATTCTAACTCATAGCAATGCCCTTTAGGTTTCCAAGGCAGTAAATCTTTATGGGAAGTAGATTGCCCAGTCTTCCTTCTGTAGAATGGCTGGTGGGTTTGAACCACCAACCTTGTGGTTAGCAGTCAAATGCCTTAGGCACTATGCCACCAGAGCTCCTTATCTCAGACACAGTACATCCAAATTGTACTCGATGCCCAACTCAACCAAAAAAAAGAAGGCATATCTCCCAGGATGGTGTTCACAGGTAGCCAGTTTTCTTGACCCAAAAAGGTAAGGTCCTGAAAGGCAGCCTCACTTGCTGGTCTCCCTCACTCTCTCCTCACTCCTCCAGACAGTCGGTCTCCAGATTGTGTCATTTCTACCCCCAAAGAGATCTAACAAAATCCAGTGCCCTCTATCTCCTCACCCATACCCTTGGTCCAGGCCACCATCTTCCTCTTAGGTTACAGCTACAGATTAGGAAGAAAGCCCTGGCAATCTATTTCTGAAAAATAGCCAATGAAAAGCTATGGATCACAACAGAGTATTTTCTGACTCATTTGCTCTGGACATGTCATCAGGAGGGTTATCACTAGAGGAGGACACCATGTTTGGTAGAGTGAAGACCAGTGAGGCAAGGGAGACGCTCGGTGAGATGGGTTGGCACCATAGCTGCAACAATGGACTGGAACATGCTGGCAACTGTGAGCATGACCAGGAGCAGGCAATGCCTTGTTTTGTTGTGCAGAAGGACACTATGAGTTGGAGCTCACTCAACAACAGCTAACACAGGCTCTGAGCACGGCTCCCCACTTTTACATTCACCCCCTTTCCATCCATTCTCATCTTAGAATTCAGAAAAGTCTTTCAAAATATAAATCACATCCCATCCCTCCCTGCTTAAACCTTTCAGTATACCCCTCCATGTTGTTGTTGGTGTTATATGCCGTCAAGTCAGACCCGACTCATAGCGACCCCTCCTTGGGTTTCCGAGGCAGTATCACTACGGAAGTAGATTGCCCCATCTTCCTTCCAAGGAGTGGCTGGTGGGTTTGAACCGCCAGCCATCTGGTTAGTAGTCAAGTGCCTTAGCCCCTATGCTACCAGAGCTCCTATACCCCTCCATAGCATCTAAAATAAAACGCAACCCCCTTACCATGGCTTCCTAAGTCTGATAACAGGCCCTGTTCCCACCGCCCTCCATTCATCTCACAGCACTCGCTCTCACCCTGTACACCAGCCTTCATTTGGTTTATAAAGGCTCTGCATTCTGTCTGCAAGGCCCTTTCCCCATTCCTCCTAGGCTAGGTCCTTTGGATCTTAGTTTAAATGTTATCACCTCACAGAAGTCTTTCCTGACCCCTCTAACTAGCTCCTTATTATTCCCTAATATTATTATTATTACTAGCATTCCCTATTATTATTCCCAATTATTAGGAGCTCTGGTGGCGTAGTGGCTAAGGCTTTGACTGCTAACCAGCAGGCTGGTGGTTCAAACCCACCAGCCACTCCTTGGAAGGAAGACTGGGCAACCTACTTCCATAGAGATACTGCCTTGGAAACCCAAGGAGTGGTCTCTATGAGTCAAATCGACTCAATGGCAGTGAGTATGGTTTGATTTATTACTTCTTACCATAACAGGTATCATGATTGTAATGCGTTTTCTGATTTATTGTTTATTAGCCATCTCTTTACCACCTTCCCACTAAACTGTCAGCTCCATGAGGTCAGAGACCTTGGCTGGTTCACTGTAACACACTCAGTGCCTAGCACAGTGCCTAGCATATGGGGGGCATTCAATAAATACTCCAAGTATCAAGGGGATAGATGGGAAGCTTAGAGGGCAGCAACTTCATGTTAAAAGTGGAAGAATAATCCAAATAAGGAGGGTGAGAACGTAGAGAATGTGATTAAATGTCATTAAATTGTACAAGTAGAAATTGTTGAATTGGTATACATTTTGCTGTGTATACTTTCAATAACTAAAATTGATCAAATTAATTGTTTTTAAGTGTTTTTGTTGTTGCTAGATGCCATAAAGTCAGTTCCAACTCACAGCAATTCTATGCACAACAGAAGGAAACACTGCCCAGTCCTGCACCATCCTCCCAACATTGCTTTCCTTAAGCTCATCATTGAAGCCACTGTGTCAAGCTACCTCATTGAGGGTCTTCCCCTTTTTTGCTGACCCTCTACTTTATTGGAACTAAGGCATTTGACTGCTAACCAGAAGGCTGGCAGTTCAAACCCACTAGCCACTCCTCGGAAGGAAGTTTGGGCAATCTACTTCTGTAGTGATACTGCCTCGGAAACCCAAGGAGGAGTCACTCTGAGTTGGATCCAACTTAACAGCAGTCCATTTGGTTTTTTTGTTGGTCTGCTTTATCAAGCTTGATGTCCTTATCCAGAGACTAGTCCCTTCTGACAACCTGACTAAATGAATTAAAGCAAAGAAGAAGAAATTTACTGTAGACTAACAACATAATTTTATACCTACAAGGTCTTGGATAACAGCTAGTCCAACCTCTTCAACCAGAAGACAGAGACAATTTGCCCAAGGCTCAGTGTCCAGCCAATCCTAAAATCCATACGCTATCAGGACACCCAGCTGCCTTTATGTTCTATGAGAAGAAATTCTCTGAAAGAGGAACTCCAGCCATGATTCTGTATTAATTTTCACAGTTAGAGTTTCTCAGCGTGGTACTTTTAAATCCATCGATAACCCCAAATCTCAATCCTTAGCAGGACTGTACTTAGCAGAGAACAGGCAGCCATGCCATGTCTCAAAGCCCAAAGCCAGGCCTTGGGAATCATGTATTTTTCATGCATATTCCAGAACAAATCAGCAGGTAGTCACCAGTTAGCCATTGAAATGAAGGGGAACCACATCTATCCCCAGGATGCTCCATTTCAGCACAAACAAACTACACTTTTATTCCTAGGCACCCACCAAAGATTCCAGAAGGAATGCTTCAAACTAAAAGTAAAGGAGGTTCATAAAGCCACTATCTTGGAATTTACACCACCTTATTCTTACTACCTTGAAATCTGACAGCAAGCACTCTCTTGCTTAAGAATCAACAGAGACTGGAATCCATGACCTCCTGGCAGGGCTGCTGTGTTGCACAACTCCAGAGGCATCATTCACAGTTGTACAGTGCACAACCTGCACAGCTGTACATGGCATCCCTACCTCTTGAGACCTACTTCAACTCTAAGTGTCAAGCTTATAAGCTACCTACAATTTGAGCAGGAACCAGAAATTTGTGTGCATGCCAGAAAATTCACATTTCCTTTTATCACAAGTGAACAACTGTTGGATCCATCTATCAAACTCAGCTGTCTGCTAAAGAAGAGAGTGATTATCACACTTTAAAGTGGTTGCTTTTCCAGTCACTTTCCATCAAGAAAACTTGATGTGAAAACGGCAAACTAAAAACAAGGATCACAGTGTTATCATTCTTTCTGGAACATATTTATGTACTGAATCAGTCAGGAAAAGCCAACAGATATGAGACGTAAACTTTTTTTTTCCTTTTCAGGTTACAAAGCAGTTTTAATCAAAACTTTTTGTTAAGCTTTGAACAGTAAAACAAAAGTCAAAAGAATAAATTCTCTTCTTTTCCATGACATTTCGGTCTGTGAATTTGATTTGCATGGACACTGTATGGGTTATTTTCTACAGCAGATGGTAATGCAGATTTTGCCAGTAGAAAAACACAACGTTAGCTAATGACTGAGACCTTGAATTTGAAGTTAAAATAACAACACTGACAATGCTTAAGAACCAAATCTTTTAATTAAAAATATCCAAGAGCAAGGAATAGATCAGAGGTATTCACTTTTAAAACAATACCTTCCTTCAAATGAAATGTTATACCTCTATCTATCTACTTATCTATCTATATAATCTCCAATTAAAATTCAAACTTTGAGAACAAAATCCTTGCATTTGAAGGAAGAGTTCTAAATTTTGTTCTAAAAGTTTGAACATCTCTAATCTATTCCACACAGTTCTTGAAGCTTATATATTTATATTCAATATATATTTAAATAAGGAGCTCTGGTAGCACAGTGAATAAGGCATCTGACTGCTAACCAGAAGGCTGGTGGTTCAAACACACCAGCTATTCCACGGAAGTAAGACTGGGCAATCTACTTCCATAACGATTTACCGCCTCAGAAACCCAATGGGGGTCATTATGAGTTGGAATCAAGTCGATAGCAGGTTTGTTTTTATATATGTATATATTTAAATGTATATCCTTGATATTCAATATGTATTTTATGTTATATGATACATGTAATATAATTAATATAAACCAAGGCAGGCTACACAGCTGGGATATAAGGTGGGAGCCTGGACCCATATGAACTTTGCCTCCTTCTCAAACCCTGCACTAGATCTCAAGACTTCCAGGGGCCCAGAAGACTGATGGAGCACAGCTGGAAAGCACACCTCTGGAGGGAAGAGCACCAGAAAAGAAGGAACTGGACATGGGTTCTAGTCCCAGCTTTGCACCACTAGCCCTGACACCTTGACCATGTGCTGTGGGACCTGAAGACCTGGGTACAGATGCCAGCCTGTGTGGCTTAGCCTCTCTACTCCTCACTCCCTCATCAGTGCAATGGAGAAGACAATAAGACTACCCACCTCACCTGATTACACTGAGAACTGAACGCTATTAGCGTGCTCAGTACATTGAAGGGTCATAGTAAGTACTCAGTAACTGCTCACACTGCCACCTCACTGCCATCAAGTCAACTCCCATTCACAGCAACCCTACAGGACAGAGAAGAACCATCCTACAGGGTTCCCAAGACTGTAAATCTTTATAGAAGCAGACTGCCTCATCTTTCTCCTGCAGAGCAGCTGGTGGGTTTGAACCACTGACCTCTTGGTTAGCAGCCAAACGCCATGACCACAGTACCACCAGAGCTCCTTCAATACTGCTAACTACAGGAATAATCAACGAATAGAAAAAGTCTACAGAATGGGATATATGTTCCTGTATGCCTAATGCAATGTTAACTAAGTAAGTCTGCACTAAGCCCCTTTTGTGTCTTGTTTTGACTTGTTGTTGTTGTTGTTGTTTGCCATCGAGTCGGCCCCGACTCATAGCGACCCCTCCTTGGGTTTCCGAGGCAGTATCACTACGGAAGTAGGAATGCCCAACCTTTGACTAGATTTATTTTAACATTAGGGATTTTCAGTGGCCTGCTACCTCTCCAGAGACCAGTTAATTGAAAGCCAACTGTATTTGTCTTTCCTTATTAGCTTCTTGACTTCTTGTGGTATCTCCATACGCCCTCATAGCAATTAGCACAGTATCTCACAGAGTGTGTATTCAATCAGTATTTGCTAAATGAATGAAAGTCTACCCATTCCAAAGAGACAATCAATTCCTTTAATAAACAAAAGAGACGCTGATTTCAGAGTATACCCAAAATTTAGAAGTATATTGGATCCTTTGAGCCACTTAGCCTCATAAATGACCTCCTAGTTAATTAACTCTCATGGCAGGCTGTATTTTTCCAAAACTGCCCATAATGGTATCACCTGTCCCACCTGACATTCATACCATGTGACACTGACACTCTTCCCATCAAGAGATGGAATCCATGCTGCTTCCTGTTGAACCTAGATGGGCTATGGCTAAAGCAGAGAGAGCAGAGATTTCCAGGGTTAATTCATAGCAGATAATACAATTTCTGCTTGGTTCTCATAGGACACTCACTCTTGGAACCCAGCTGCCATGCTGGGAGGAAGCGCAAACAACTTCATGCAGTGATCAAATGTAGGTGTTCCAGCCAAGAGTCAAGCTGCCGGTCCTATGAGTGAAGATGCCTCCAGTTGATTCCAATGCCCTGCTGCTGACACTGCTAGACTTTGCAACTTCCCAGCTGAGGCCCCAGACAACATGGAGCAGAAACAAGACATCCCCAATGTGTCTTGCCGGAGTTCCTAAACCACATAACTTGTAAGTGGAATAAAATGCTTATTTTACAAGCCATTGCCATTTCTGCAAAATAATGTCTGAACAAGCCATCCTACCCCCCACCCACTTGCCACACAGCAACCAGAATGATTTCCTCCTAAAATGTAAACTCCACCCCATGCCACCCCACCTCCCTCTTGGTTAAACCCTTCAGAGGATTCCCATTACACCAAAGAATGTCTAAACTCCTTTCCTTAGTTCTCCACATTCCAGCTGCTTCCTGCCTGTCCATCTCATCTCCCAACATTTGTCCCTCCACACCCTCCAGCCACGTTGGTCTGTGCACCTCAGGGACTTGGCATTTGCTGTTCCTCCTGGAACATTCTTGCCCAGATCCTTGCAAAGTCACTCCTTCTTGAGACTTAGGGCTCTGCTCA
>NW_006922332.1:225860-226740 GCF_000298275.1 Orycteropus afer afer
GGACGTACAGACACCTTAACTATATCTGCCATAATTTAACAAGAATTTTTCTATTAGCCAATCTGTAAATGTGTCTAAAATACAATGTCGCCTGAAGTCAGAGGTATAACCTAAGGGCCAGAGAGAAAGAGAAGTTGTCCCTGGAGAGAATGAGAAGGTGCAAATCCAAATTCTACACCCCTACCCCCACCCCGTACAGCCCACCAGGACCCGCAGAAGGGAACCAGGAAACATTCATGTGCCATCAGCTGCTCAAAGCACAAATGGGATCAGTACTCGGCACTCTGGCCTTCTCCTCAGCAGCCCATCGAGGCTCTGGGAGACCCTCTCCATAACCACCCCCTCTCCATGTCCTACTTGCCTCTGGCATGTCCCTGGCGAGCTAGTGCTGGCCATCCTACTGCCCCCAGCAGCGGAGTTGCCTCATTATAACACACTTTATCTGCAGTCTAACCTACACTTCACCTTTGCCCTTCCTGCTAGGATTTCCATTTCCACAGAAGGAAATTCCAGCAAAGATCAATAACAATGTGGCCTTTGGTATTCCAATTCTTCCTTCCCTTCAGACTCATCTGAATGTAAGAATTCTTACCTGTAAGAATCACCAAGTGGTTTTTTTATTAATCATGAAAGGAATTTCACTGGACTCTTCCTCTTTTATTAGTTTCTTAGGTTGAAGGAGGACTCCATTACCATGATGAGACATGATCTTGAGAAGGGGCAAGTTCAGAGGAATGATTAACAGGTGCTAGATTCTCTTGAAGGCAGAGGAACATCTGTCCAACAGTCAGGGCCCTGAAGACACAGCTTTGGTTCATGGCAGGGATGGAGAGATGTAGCATTTGCCTGCCCTGGGAACTCTGCTAACAGGCCCTGAATC
>NW_006922332.1:229060-233518 GCF_000298275.1 Orycteropus afer afer
ATGTCCCCTAAAAGATATGTGGAAGTCCTAAGCCCTGATGCCTGTGTATGTGACCTTGTTCAGAAATGTTGTCAGCTGCCATCAAGTCAGTCCTAGACTCATGGTGACCCCATGCACATGGCGCATCCGTTGTAATTCATCGAGGTTTCGCTGGCTGATTTCCCAGAAGGAGGTCACCAGGCTTTTCTTCCTAGCTTGTCTCAGTCTGGAAGATCCACTGAAACCTGGCCAGCATCCTAGCAACAAGCAAGCCTCCACTGAAAGAGGGGTGGGGGGTCCACATGAGGCGCAAGGGCTGGACACCAGACCCAAGTCCCCCGCATGGAAGGGAGAGAACTCTACCACTGAACCATCCAGTTATTGGTTAAATTAACAGGTGGTCACACCAGAGCAGGATGGCTCGTAATCCAATCTGAGCTGTTGTTGTTATGTGCCGTCGAGTTGGACCTAACTCACAGTGACCCCTCCTTGGGTTTCCAAGGCAGTATCACTCCTTAAAAAAGAAAAGAGATACAGAGTGACATAGAGAGAAGACCATGTGACAATGAAGGCCGAAACCGGAGTTACGCAGAGAGCCAAGGAACACCTGGAGCTACCGGGAGCTAGAAGATACAGGAAAGAGAGAGCCCAGCCAACTCCTGAATTCAGACTTCCTACCTCTGGAACTGCGAGACAGTATGTTCCTGTTGTTTTAAGTCACCCTGTTTGTGTTTGTGGTGCTTTTTACGGCAGCCCTAGGAAAATAATCATTCACACATCTGTCACAGGAAACTGGAGATCTTTACATGCGGTCACCAAGAACGCACAGAAGCTTATATGAGAAAATCAGCAGGTGAAAACTCACGCGGGGACAGAGTACTCCAGTCCCAGAGAGAACCACCCACTGCACCAGTAAGTTAAACAGCTCTGCCACTAACTTGTCAACTGCCTCTGCAGGAACCTGAGGGAGCAGAGTAAGTGAGGAAGGAGTCGAGAGGAGGAGAGAAAGAGAACAAAGATGGCCTCCTTCGTCCACTGTGATCTGACTGTGGCATCCTGGGTCAGGCAGGACTCTGGGGACGGGAGAAGCTTTGAATTGGATGGAAAGTTGTTCTTCTGGTTTATACTGAACTGGATTTGCTAATACCTGAAAATAAGTATCTTATTTTTATTTGTATTTTATGTTACTTTAAAGGAGTCTAAGAAAAGTGGTGGGATGTATGTGGGGTGTATCCAGAAGTGGGTAGGGAGGGCTAACAGAGCGAGCGGAAAGGGAGCAGGTGGAGATCAATTAAGCCACTTTCTGTTTGCGCTCCCAACAACTCCCACCCAGGATCTAACCACATACATGCTTTTAAAACCTACATATCCCTACACACATCCTCCTCTTTACTGTATCTATGACTCCCTAAATGTACATCACAGTCCTTCTCTCTAAATTCCAAACTCCTTAAAGCTGCCTGCTTTAAATCTCCACACTTCTAACAAATTCCTCCAATTACAGAACCAAAACTGCAGTTAATTAAAAAAAAAAAAAAATCCTCCTCCCGTCTTGCCCATCTCAAAAAACGGACCCACCATCCTCTTAACTGCTCAGTCCACAGATCAAAGAGTCATTTTTAATTTTTCTTTTCCTTACATTTATTCCATCAGTACATCCTGTGGATTCCATCTCAAAAATATAAATCAAATCTGTCCAACTTTCTCCCCGTCAGCTGCCACTCTCCTTGTCCAAACCACCATGACTCCTTGTCTGGATGTCAGTAGCCTCCCAACCAGTATCCCTGCTTCCATTCTCAACCCCTAACCCATACTTTCAGCATCTATGACCTCCTGTCATGGTGCCCTGCCTTTACTTAGGGAAACCATGCCACCCCAACTCTGAGCCCATGTGCTGAGGCTTCACTGGACTTCACTCTTACATTCCAAGAGTGAAGCCCATGACCCAGTCTAAGCCACTCAGCACATTCCACCCCCTGGCCACAATGACTGATGAGCATATGGTCCTAGGGATGCCAATCAAAGCCAAAAAGATTCCATTGCAGGACTATTGTTTGAGCTTAGAGAACTTTTTCTTTCCTGAAAGATTCAAATCTGAACATCTTTCCCTGTAGCCGTTGGCAGCCATCTTGGAACCCCAAGGGAAAGCTAACCTAAGAAGAGAGTGATACAAAATGTCAAATCAAGAAATGAAGAAATACCCATCTTTTGAGCTCTGTACCTAGACTGTTCCATTATAGGAATGAATAATCCCTTCGTGGCTGGATCCCATTTGCACTGGACTCTCTGTAACTTGCAGTAAAACTTATCCTAACAATACTCTGGCTGATCCAGTGACTATGTATGCCTGTGACGCTAGGTCTCAAACAATCCAAACATACTAATGGCCTCATGCTATTGTAGTTGTTGGATACCCTTGAGTTGATTCAAGGCCCATAAAATGTTCATCAGTCTTCAGCGCTCCGATTCCAACAGCAAAGTGCTGCCTTTAAGATCAATACCTGACCTGAAAAATCATTAGCCTTCTCTTTCTGCACCTAACTTTAATATGCAGCTTCAAGTAGACTGTCCCAACTTCCCCCTCCCAGTTATACTAATAATGTTGCTTCCTACACTATGCATGTGAAAGCCAGACAATGAATAAGGAAGCCTGAGGAAAAAATGATGCATTTGAATTATAGTTTGGGGAAGAATATTAAATATACCATGCTGCCAGAAGAACGAACAAATCTGGCTTAGAAGGAGTACAACCAGAATGCTCCTTGGAAGTGAGTATGGCAATACTTCATCTCATCTACTTTGGAGGTGTTATCAGCAGGGACCAGACCCTGGAGCAGGACATCAAGCTTGGGTAAGTAGAGGATCAGTGAAAAAGAGGCAGACCCCAAAATTTCTAATTGTGCATCCATTAATGTTATAATTCAGAATATTCATATTCAATGCATTACTTATGTTTCCTGATCTTTGTGTTGTTATATTTAAAACTACAAAAGATGAAGAACAAGACTTTTATTAGCCTCTTTGTGTGACAACTCCTCCAACACAGCAGGCAGTTAGATACTTAATGAATGCTTATTGATGACAAAGATAGTGATGACAAGGATGATAGTGGTCACGTTGAGTGCATGATTAGAAAGAAATTGTTCTGACCATTCAATGGAGACAGGTCCCCTAACCTAATAAAGTCCACTTCATTAAAAAGTGGATTAGAAATCCTCTTAAGAGATTAGAAATAGGCCTTAGTGAACAACTTAGAATTTTCACCAATTCTTGGGTCTGAGATTTAAATAAATACCTTTTGAAATAAATATACTCAAAAGCTTGGACTTTTTCTTATAACTTGTATAATTCTTTTTGGCTATTCATAGCTCTAGGCAAATAACACGGTGATTCTAAATAACGAGCCAACACATTTCAAATTTCCTTGAGATCTTCATGGGATCAACATCTAAAGGGAACCCACTGACAGCAGACATCTCCACAAGGACCAGAAATGTACTCAGAGGTGTCCTCAGCTCCCAACTTCGGACTGTAAGAGCCTCCAGAGTGAACTCCTCTTGGAAACACAGGTTTTATTAAAATACTCCATCAATGAGGTCTGGAATCTTAACTACAATAGCACTTCTGCCATTTGGGGGTTCTGATCAGAGTAAAGTAACAAATTCTTGAACCTCAGCACTTAAATACTTCCATCTGCACCCAATTCATCCCACCTGGGCTACAACTCAGAGGGAAGCTAATTTCTGAAGTATGCTCCAAAAAACAAAAAACAAATTCACTGCCATTGAGCTGATTCCGACTCACAGTGACCCCCTTTGGGTTTCCAAGGTGGTAAATCTTTACGGAAGTAGATTGCCCAGTCTTCCTTCTGTGGAGTGGCTGGTGGGTTTGAACCATAAGCCTTCTGGTAAGCAGTCAAATGCCTTAGGCACTACACCACCAGAGCTCCTTGCAGTCTGCTCAATGGCCCAAATTTCAGATTCCGAGGCCACCTTACACAACTCTCCACGTCCTGCTCTGACCTGGTGGGCTTCAGGGACCTCCCATGACTGGACATGAACTCACTGCATGTTCTAAGACTTTGCAATGATATGAAGCATACTGGAAGTGGCACGGATGTTATGCCTCATAGATGAAGTCTGACACTGGGCAAACCACTTAACCTCTGAATCCCAGTTTCACACACAACACAAAGATAAAAATGATGCTCAGTGAATACCTACCTTGCAAAATTATGTATTTAAATGGGTAAAACAGTCAATAAACGGAAAAGCCTACTATCATTACCCACTGCTTTGTCTGTTGGTTTGTCGTAATATGGTAGTTTGTGTGTTGTTGTGATGCTAGAAGCTATGCCACCAATATTTCAAACACCAGAGGGTCACCGTGGTGCACAGGTTTCAGCAGAGCTTTCAGACTAAGACAGAATAGGAAGAAAAGCCTGGTTGTCTACTTTCAAAAACTGTTGTTGTTGTTGTT
>NW_006922332.1:254141-254831 GCF_000298275.1 Orycteropus afer afer
ACGTCATCTAATGTCCTGACTGCTGCTTCCATTGGCATCAATTGCAGAACCAAACAATTTGAAGTCTTTGACAACTTCAATCTTTTCTCCATTTATTATGATGCTGCTTATAGGTCCAGTTGTGAAAATTTTTGTCTTCATTATATTGAGATGCAATCCATACTGCAGACTGTGTTCTTCAATCTTCATCAGTAAGTGCCTCAAGTCATCCTCACTACCAGCAAACAAAGTTGTGTCATCAGTGTATCGCAGGTTGTTAATGATTCTTCCCCCAACCTTGATGCCACATTCTTCTTCATATAGTCTGGCTTCTCGGATTATTTGCTCAGCATATAGATTGAATAACTATGGTGAAACGATACAGCCCTAGTGCACTCCCTTCTTAATTTTAAACCATGCACTATCCCCTTTTGAATGATAGCCTCCTGGTCAATGTACAGGTTCCTCATGAGTACAATTAAGTGTTCTGGAATTCCCATTCTTCTCAATATTATCCACAATTTGTTATGATCCATACAATGAAATGCCTTTGCATAGTCAGCAAAACACAAATAAATATCTTTCTGGTATTCTTTGCCTTGAACCAAGATCCATCTGACAGCAGCTATGATATCTCCCATTCCATATCCTCTTCTGAATTCAGCCTGCACCTCTGTAAATTCTCTGTCAATATACTGCTGCAACCATTTT
>NW_006922332.1:256129-256743 GCF_000298275.1 Orycteropus afer afer
CTATCATTGACAACATTGTACTTCAGGACAGATCTTAAAACACCCTTTGTGACAATGAATACCACACCATTCCTCTTCAATTTGCCATTCCCGGCATATAGTAGGCTATTTGGTTGCCTGATTCAAAATGGCCAAAAACAGTCCATTTCAGCTCACTAAAGCCTAGAATATTGATCTTTATGCATTCCATTTCATTTCTGATAACTTCCAATTTTCATAGATTCGTACTTCATACATTCCATGTTCCAATTATTAATAGATGTTTTTATCTGTTTCTACTCATTTTGAGTCATGCCACATCAGCCAATGGAGGTCTCAAAAGATTTACTCTATCCATATCGTTAAGGCCGTCTCTACTCTGAGGAGTCAGCTATTCCCCAGTCAAATTTTGAGTGCTTTCCAATCTGATGGGATCATCCTCCAGCACTACGTCAGACAATGTTTCAGGACTTTTCATAAAGTTTTCCAGTAATATATCAGATAGTGTTTCACTGCTATTCATAAGGTTTTCACTGGCCGATTTTTTGAGAAGTGGATGGCCTCTTCCTTCTTCCGGGTCTGCCTAAGCCCTGAAGCTCTACTGAAACCTCTCCACCATGGACAACCCTGCTAAC
>NW_006922332.1:257107-283324 GCF_000298275.1 Orycteropus afer afer
CATCGAGTCAGCCCTGACTCATAGCAACCCCTCCTTGGGTTTCCGAGGCAGTATCACTACGGAAGTAGGATTGCCCAACCTTCCTTCCGAGGAGTGGTTGGTGGGTTTGAACCGCCAGCCTTCATATGTAGGGTAGAAAGGCAAATTCTCAGCAGGGGCTCAAACAGCAAGGAAGAAAGGTCTGGTGATTACTTCTGAAAAACCGGCTGTGGAAAACCTCTTGGAATGCAGTTCTATCTACTCTGATACACGCAGGGTCACCCTGAGTCAGATTCGACTAGATGGCAACTGGTGTGTTGGAGATGGTGGAACAGTGTGCTGACATGAGAAAATCTTGGGGAGAAGCAGGTTTGGGGTGGAAAATTAATCAACAGTTCCATTCTGGTCTTTGCAAACTTGAGATGACCATTAGACGTGAGCGGAAACGTCAAGCAGGATGTACAAGTTCTGAAGATACCCTCTTAGGAGTGACAGCATATACATGGCATTAAGGGGCTGATGACATCATGTAGGGAGAGGTGCCTCAAGTCCAAGTGCACCGGTATTCCACTATTTAGAGGTAGAGCAATGGACAGGGAGACAATGGAAAACTGAGGAGTACCCAGGAAAGTCAGAGGAAAATCCAGAGAAAATAATATCACAAAGCAAAAGGCAGGAGGAGTGAAATCCTAAAAGGAGGAAAGGTTGGACGTCAACACTGTGCAGGGTGTGAAGAAAGACGTGGCAGATACTGCCAGGTGCTCTCGCTTTTGATGCTAACAGAACCCCTATTTTACTTAAATGCTGGTTAAATGGCAATATGTTCAAGGAAGGTGAACCCCACTCACAGCCTCACAGGATCAATCTCCACTGGTCCAAGCTAATACCAACTCCATTCCCCTTTGCCAGTGATTGTTAGTGGTATTGTTGTTATGTGCCGTCGGGTCAGACCCAACTCATAGCAACCACTCCTTGGGTTTCTGAGACAGTATCACTATGGAAGTAGATTGCCCCATCTTCCTTCTGAGGAGTGGCTGGTGGGTTTGAACCGCCAGCCTTCTGGTTAGCAGTTAAGTGCCTTAGGCACTACACTACCAGAGCTCCTAGTGATTGGTGTAGGGGTTGCTATATAAGGAATGTACACTATGGGACTTCAAGAGGAAAATATCCTCCCAATAAAAGGAGAATCATAGGAAAAAGGCCACTTCACCTTCCTTCTTGCTTTTCAATGACATAATGCCTGGAACATCTAGAGCCCTCTTCCCACCATCCAGGCAGTGTTTGCCAACATGAGAAGGAAGACAGGTCAGGAAGCTGAACAAAGCCTGGGTCCTCGATGGCATCACAAGGCAGCTGAGCCAACTGGGACCCACCTTGTTAAGTGAGACAATAACTCTCTTCCCAGGAAATGTCCACCGTGTGTAAGCCACTTTTAGTAGGACATTCTGCAACATACAGCTGCAAGCATCCTAATTGATACTTAACACAGAAAAAACAGAAAGGTGATGGTATTGGCCACTGGAGACCTTGCTAAAAGCAGAAGCCCAAGCGGAGTGGATTAGAGAGAATGTGAGGTGAGTAACAGAGACAGCAACTGTAGACAACTTTTTCCAGCAATTGTGCTGTGAAGAGGCATATGGGAGTCAGGGGGTGGCTGGAGGGCAGATGGGATGAAGGGAGGTGATGGGAGATACTGAAGCATGCTTATATGCTAATGAGAATAGTCTAGCAAAAGGGAGAGACTGACAGTTCAGGAGAAGACAGAATCAAAGGAGCGAAGTCCTTAAGAAAGCAAAGAGGTAAGATTACCAGCATAAATGGAAAACTTGACCTTCGACAGGAGCAGATACACTTCATCCATAAATGAACACATGCAGGACTGGTGGGTACAGGGAGGAGATGAAGTTGTTCCAACCAATAGCTTTCTTTGTTTTTAGTGATGTATGAGATACGAGAAACATGGAAGGTCTTTCAAGACCTATCTAAAACACTCTGTCCACAGTGAAGTCCTTCCCAACATGTCCTCTTCACGCTGCTATAGAACTTTTCAATCTCTCCTCTGGAGTATGTATTATGCCTTATGTCATAGTTTTGGTGCTCTGTGCTACCAGATGGAAACTCCTGAAGGGCAGAAACCATCTTAATAACATCTAGTATCTATCACAGAGCCTGGCACAAATGTTTAGTAAATATACAAAACTGAAATGGAGTCTTGCTGTGCTGGGGTTAAGAAATACTTCATGCTGTCTTCTTCTGAGAAGGGAATTATGGAAACAATATGGTCTAATGATGCAGGACAGATCCGATCAAGCCTTAACCTCTCTTTTCATGCTTTATGGAGCACCCACCAGCACTGGGATTTGTGCTGATGATGTCTTGGTGACATCTGGTGATTGGCTTGTAGACTGTGTCCCCTGAGAGCCATTTAGCCTGCCTGAGAAGTTGAACATCTCAGGGCACCGTACCACAGCCTCTCTCTCTCCCGCCATCAAAGTTCGCTGGCTGGGGCATGATGCAGAGAGGCAAGGGAAGGATAAATCTTACCATGTGTCTTAAATTGAGCCCCACTCCCAGACGCTGGTCCTCAGATAGACTTCAGCACAAGTAGTTTGTTTAGGAGATAAGGAAAGCACCAGCAGGGGAGTGGAAATGAGACGCAAAGACGGGGTAGGAAAAAAGGATACCATCCAGCGGATTCTGACTCATGGTGACCACATGTGTGTCGGAGTAAAACCGTGCTCCACAGTGGCATCACCAGGGCTTCTGTCACGGAGTGCAGCAACCCACAATATCACAACACACACACACAACCCATGGGCAGAACAGCCCAGCCCAGCCCAGTGGAGGGTTCAGCACCACGCTGCAGGGCCCCACCTCCCCTGCCCACTCCCCCTTTGTGGCTCCTGCAGCTACTCCCCTCTCCCTTTGGCCAAGGCGGAGACCCTCCTCTCTGCCCAGACTGGCAGGTAGCATGTCTCCTTGGCGGCCCCTCCCCCAGCAGCACCGGCTCACCTGCCACCACAGACCTTGGTTCCTTTCGGTGTCACCCTCTCTGACAGTGGCATCCAGTGCAGTTCCCACAACCACCGCACACACCCCTAGTAATCACGGATGCTCCGCAGGATCTGCAACGGCCGATGTCTCAGAAGCAGATCACCAGGCCTTTCTTCCCAAGTGCCTCTGGGTGGGCTCGAACCACCAACCGTTCTGTTAGCAGCCACCACATTAACCATTTTCACCACCCAGGGACTCCCTCACTCACGAGGCCCAGTTTAAAATAGAGCAGACGCTTCTGGTAGCTGCCAGTGGGATGGCTCCTACAGGCCTCTCCCACCACTCAGCTCAGACACTTAGCAGTGGAAGTGTGTTCTCACCCTCAACCCTGCCTCAGACTCCGAGTTAGAGTGTCACTGCCTCCTGTATTCTCGAGGAATGGTTCAGCCAGTCCAACCAGCCGCTACATCCTTCAGCCCTCGCCACCAGGCTGGCAGCCTGGATTCTCTGTTGTGGAGCCCAGATGCCACAAAGACCCTGCCCACTCTTAATGAACAGAAGCCCCAATTCACCCCTATTTAGAAAACATGTATGTTTAGAAACTTTGGAAATCTTCTGTCTCAAACAATTTCCATCTCCTAGTGAGAGAGACAAGTATACATGTATGTGTATTTAAGTACTTAGCATTTTGGACTCTTGCAACTCCTGAAAGATTAACTTACATATCATCATCATAGGGGAGATTCCGACTCTAGTCTAGTCCCAGGGATATAGGCAGAGGCCACAGAGTCCTAATTAACGAAGACTCTTAATAAAATTTAACCAGAAACTAGACAGCTCTGAGACCGCCTTTGAAATCACTGAGTTTCCTAACAGAATGCTGCAGCCTTCAGCAGGATCAACACTCATTTCATACTAAATTATCAAATTAAACACTTTTTGCAGAGCAATGTGACATCAGAGTTTTCATCCTTATTATAAAGAGTTTTCTAAGCCTCCTACTTGTCAAAAAGGAGCTCTGGTGATGCAGTGGTTAAGGCATTTGGCTGCTAACCAAGGTCAGTGGTTCAAACCCACAAGCTGCCCTGTGGGAGGAAGATGAGGCAATCTATTCCATAAAGATTTACAGCCTTGGAAACCCTATGGTCAGAATTGACTCAATGGCAGTGGATGGGTGGTGGTTACTTGGCAGATGGGGACAAGAGCATTGGTGTTTCTGAGGAAGCATTCTCATCTTCCATTCAGGAGACTCAGGTTTGACTGTCAGGCAATGCATCTCACGTGCTGATACCACTCACCTGTCGGGGGAAGCCTGGATGTTGCTATCAATAAGTTTCAGTGGAGCTTCCAAACTAAGATGGACCAGGAAGAAAGGCCTGGCAATCTTCTCCAGAAAATCAGCCAATAAAAGCCCATGGATCCTAACGGTCGGATCCTCAACCCATCATGGGGATCACACAGGACCAGGCAGTGTTTCCATGGTGATGGGATCACCACTGTGGAGGACTGGGCTGAGGGCAGTTAACAACTTGTTAGATGTGTGCCTGAAACAGTTCTCTAAAACACAGAAGAAGTCAACCAGGATATCTGAAAGAGATGCTGCGTTTTGGCTAGCAGGTGAGTTTCATGAGGGCAGAGATTCTGCCTTTCATTTGCGGGTCTCCAGAGCCCAGAACACCACCTGGCACAAAGGCAGCACTCAGAAAATATTCACCAAACCAATGAAGGGATGTTTTCTCCGAGAGGCTGGATGGATACTCGCATCCATACTTGTGATAGGCTTACTGAGGATTTATTTTGGAATCTCAGAACCAATATGCCTTTGGGTCTAGGAGGGCTATACAACCCACAGCCATTGAGTCAATTCCAACTCCCAGTGACCCTACAGGACAGAGCAGAACTACCCCATAGGGTTTCAAAGGCTCTAATCTTTACAGAAGCAGACTGCCAGATCTTTCTCCTATGGAGTAGATGTGTGTTTAAACTGCTGACTTTTGGTTAGCAGCTGAGCACTTACACACTGTACCACTAGGGCTCCTCAGTAGAACTGTAAACCCAAACCAAACCCACTGCCATAGAGCCAGTTCCAACTCACAGCAACCCCCATTGGGTTTCCAAGGCTGTAAATCTTTAGGGCAATAGATTGCCTCATCTTCCTCCAACAGAGCAGCTGGTGAGTTTAAACCACCAACCTGGTTAGCTACCAAAGCCCTTACCCACTACACCACCAGAGCTACTTCAGTGAAGCTATGTTGTTGTTGTTGTTGTTATGGGCCATCAAGTCAGACCCGACTCACAGCGACCCCTCCTTGGGTTTCTGAGGCAGTATCATTACAGAAGTAGATTGCCCCATCGTCCTTCTGAGGAGTGGCTGATGGGTTTGAACCGCCAGCCTTCTGGTCAGCAGTCAAGTGCCTTAGGCACTAAGCTACCAAAGCTCCTCAGTGAAGCTATGTTGTTGTTGTTGTTATTTGCCATCGAGTCGGCCCCGACTCATAGCGACCCCTCCTTGGGTTTCCGAGGCAGTATCACTACGGAAGTAGGATTGCCCAACCTTCCTTCCGAGGAGTGGCTGGTGGGGTTGAACCGCCAGCCTTCTGGTTAGCAGTCAAGTGCCTTAGCCACTATGCTACCAGAGCTCCCTATGTTGTTGTTGTTGTTGTTGTTATGTGCCATCGAGTCGGCCCCGACTCATAGCGACCCCTCCTTGGGTTTCCGAGGCAGTATCACTACGGAAGTAGGATTGCCCAACCTTCCTTCCGAGGAGTGGCTGGTGGGTTTGAACCACCGTCTGGTTAGCAGGCAAGTGACTTAGCCACTATGCTACCAGAGCTCCTATAGCACTACATTAATTCTTCTTCCCAAAGGACGTCTCCAGGGTAAGGAAAAAAGACAGCAGCACCTGTTGACATCACCATGTGTCTTGGTTAATTAGTGCTGCTTTAACAGAAAATACCACAAATGGGATGGCTTTAACAAACAGGGATTTATTCTCTTACAGTTTAGGAAGCTAGAAGTCCGAGATCAAAGTGCCAGCTCTAGGGGCTGAGTGAAAGTCCCTCGACCTTGGACTTCAGCTCTGCCTCTTGCTCCTGGCCCCCTGGAGCTGGAGGCTTCTGCTAACACAGACAGCTGCTGGCTGCTGAGGCTGACAAACCCAGGGTTGACAAGTAAAATGGCACAGTCCCACAATTACCAAGCAACACAGCAGGCTACTAGTTCAAGTCCAGAAACAACCTCAAGATCCGCAGACAACACGGCAGGCCACCAAGATGAAGACTCAGCAAAATGCAGGATCCAGATGTGCCAAAAAGCTAAGACTTTCCTCAAAGCTGCTGCTTACATACTGGAAGCAGAACACATCCTAAAGCAGCTACTTAGCTGCTCCAGTAGATTCCACCATGGAGCTGATTGCCAGTCTCATCATGGGGAATAACTACATCTAGCAGGCCCTCCACTCAAAACCATGCCCAGCCAAAGTGACACATAACTTTAACTACCACACCATGAAAGGCAATGTTGAATAACAGAGGTTAGCAGATAAGGGTTCAAGGATGGACTTTTCCCTCTTTCTGCCTGGCCAAGGGTAATTGACTTGACCCCTCTGTGCTTCAGTGTTGTCTTCTGAAAAGGAGAGGGCTTACGTATCTCAAAGGTCCCTTTCAACCTCTGAAGTGAGTTTAATGGGAACAGGGTATATAACCTAGGGAAACATTTACACAAGTGGGAGTTTGCTCCCAGTGGCCTTCCCCTCTCTTCCTGGCACCTTGTCTCCTTTTCCTGAACCTGTGCACCTCCATCCCACCCTACCTCCATCACACAATCCTAGCAGTACTATGCCCCTCAGTCTGCCCCCTATAACACCTCACCAAAGCCTATTCCAGACCATGTTTCCGGTTCTGGATCTTTCTCTTCCCCACTTGCACCACTCCATCAACATATATATATTGGCCCCATGCCCTCATGGCTCTCCCACAGAAACCTGATGAACTTGGCTGTACTGATGGATGGTTGAGAGTTAGTATGTTACCTCGGAGTTCCTGGGCGGTGCGAACAGTTAATGAGCTTGGCTGACAACCAAAAGGCAGGAGGTTCAAGTCTACCCAGAGGCACCTGGGAAGAAAGGCCTGGTGACTGACTTGTGACAAATCAGCTTGAAACCCGGTAGAGCAGCCCCACTGTATCACACGAGGGGTTGCCAAGAATTAGAAGCAACTCTACAGCAACTGGTTGCTTTGTTTTGTTTCATGCAACCCTCAGGGAATATATTTGCATTTTAACGAGATGTGTTCTGGAGATGATGTTTTCATCCATAACCCTATCAAAGCACTTACAATCATATGTCATAATTACCTGACTGTGCACCTGTCTCCATGGCTAGACAGTGAGTTCTCTGGGAACAGATAGACTCGTGTCTTTTTCATCTCTCTGTGTTTAGTGCTTAGCCCCCTCTGCAAGACTCAATAAATGTTTGTGGAATAATTAGAGTGATGAATGAAAGACTGCAATGAAGAGAGTCATAGGGACTTAGGCATCCTGATAGGCCTGGGAAGGAGCGATTTGGGTCGACGGCAGAGAGGGACATACAGAGCTCCTCAAATCCCACCCCCTGTGGCTGTCTGTTCCGCCTGTCTTTAGAAACAGAGGCTGAATGTTGAGATTACTGCCAGACGGAGCAGGCATTCATGCTTCTAAGCAAGCCATGTTCTCACCCTGCCAGAGAAAGGGATCGGCACATCACAGGCCTCTGTGAAGCCTTCTGAGCTGGGGCCTCTAAGGATGCGACTCCCAGGGGGTCCCATTACAGTCCAAGGAGAAATACCCTTCAAGTCACAATGCCCCACAGCACAGCAGAAACAAAGAGTCAGCAGGCATGGAGGGGGCATGGCAATTTCTATTAGGCCCATTATGCTGGACTGACAGCCCCATGCTTCAGAAAGGCATCTGAAGTGCAAAAGAACATGGGGACACATAGTTTCTGGCGTATTGACTTGTCAATGCCAGATATGCAAATTATCTCAGAATCGAGGGCTGGGTAACAAAGCCAAGGATAAGATTATTTTAATTAATGGCACGTCAATACCAGCGAGTGCGTGTGTGCCCGAGGTGCACTGCGCTCCACAGTGTTGCCAATGGGTGCTTTGCAGAAGCAGACCACAAGGCTGTTCTTCTAAGGCATTTCTGGGCTGACTCAAACCTCCTAGCTTTTGGTCAGCAGTCAAGTGCATTAACTGTTTGTACCACTCAGGGACTCTTGTTTTTAATTAATAAAAATTTAAAATGCAATGGTCATTGCTTTAAAATACACTTCCCATTTGCAGCCACAAGTTTGGAATTGGTAGCTGTAAATTAAAGGTGTTAAGAAAAACTTTTCCTTGGCCTTAGACACTCCTCAGACCTGGAACTGAACTCACCCTCGTGGCTCAACTTTCAGCCAAATGATAGGCCTATAAGGTGAACAGTAACCCCAGAGAGGTGTGCACTCCTTAGAACAACCAACCATACAAGATCAAAAGGGCAGCATCTGCCCAGGAATAAAACTCTTGGAAGGCAGGAAGGGATACGAAAGATTAACACAGGGACAGAGTGGGCAGCGCTGTTACATTGCGGGCATTGTAATCAATGTCACAAAACAAAATGTATATGAACTGCCGAATGGAAAACCAATTTGTTTCGTAAACTTTCGCCCAAATCACAATAAAAATTAAAAGAAAGAAAGAAACCTTCCATACAGGATATGTAGGAGCTCTGGTGACAGAGTGGATAAGGCATTCTGGCTGCTAACCAGAAGGTCAGCGGTTCAAACCCACAGCTGTTCCTCAGGAAGAAGATGAAGCAATCTACTTCTGTAAAGATTTATAGCCTTGGAAACCCAATGGGGTTGCTATGAGTCAGAATCCACTTGATGGCAGTGGATGTGGTTTGGAGTTTTTATGTGATATATGTTTTTGGTGGTGTTATGTGCTGTCGAATCAGACCCGACTCATAGTGACCCCTCCTTGGGTTTCCGAGGTAGTATCACTACGGAAGTAGATTGCCCCATCTTCCTTCCGAGGAATGGCTGGTGGATTTGAACCGTCAGCCTTCTGGTTAGCAGTCAAGTGCCTTAGCCACTATGATACCAGAACTCCCTATGTGATATATAGCAACCAAAAAAAAAAAGGAAAGAAGAAAAAGAAAAACTTTTCCCTGCCTAAAACTCACTTTTCACCCTATGCTCCCTGAAAGAAGAGACTGGATATCCCAGGGGTGTCCCTCACCCCGATGATGCCTGGCACATAGAGGTATCTTCCATAAACACTGATTGACTGAATCAGTCAATCAATCAATTTAAAAACAAAAACCAAACTCACTGCCATCGAGTCAATTCCGATGCATAGCAACCCCTGTTGGGCTTCCAAGGTGGCAAATCTTTACAGAAGTAAACTGCTCAATCTTCCCTCCATGGAGTGGCTGGTGGGTTTGAACTGCCAACCTTCTGATTAGCAGTCAAATGCCTTAGGCACTATGCCACCAGATCTCCTTTATCAATCAATTTACGAGGGACTTAAATCATCTTGAAAACACAAATCTGAATGTGTCATTTTCCTACCTCAAATCATTCAGTGCTTTTGTTTTTATTTATTTTTATTTTTTTCAGGAAAAATATAAAACTCCTTACAAGGACCTACTACCATGCATAATCTCACTGTCGCCCACCTCATGCCACCATGCCATACCTCGCTCTCCAGCAGTACCAAAGTCAGGGGCTCCTGACCGAAGACCACTGCACCACATAGGTCTTCTCTGCTATTTTACAACACGTCAAAAACTCACGATCTCAATCAGCCTGTGAGTGCAGGGATGTTACTGGAAACAATGAGTACCTCGGGCCATCATCCTTAAGCACGACTACAACTAAATCTAGAATACATATGTGCGCTACATGACTAATGTCTAATTTTTCATAGTAAAAATGGAAAAACTGAGAAAATGATGCATGTGTGGCTTCATCTAGGTCATAACGAATCAGATGTGGGCCTAAGGATTGAAAATGGGGCCACAGGAAGTGTAGGGTTAGTCAGAAATGAAAATCACCAAGGTAGACACCACCCTGTAAGTCAGTCCCATTGTGCAGGGGTGAGATAGTAGAAGGACAGTTGGATGAAAGAAGAGAGAAGAAACAGCAGAACCACAAGGTGGGTGCAATGGCAGATCTGCATCCTGAGAATTTTTCGGCCCTTAGTTACTATGGTTACAGACTCCATGAGAGTTGGCTCTGGAATGTGACTAGGCCCTCAGCAGCCTCATTCAATCCACTCCCACCATGCCTTAGGCCCTCTCTTTGCCATTTTAATGTGGGCAGTGAATTGTTCAACAACAACTGCGTCTGGTCATTCCCAAGTCCATGAGAAGCCTCACCACTCTCCTCTTCCCAGGACACAGAAGCTCCGAAACTGTATTAGAATAAATAAGCCAGGCGGTCATCTTTGGAAACGTGGGACCGTCTAAGGCACCAAATGCATCCTGCTTCCGGGAAATCATTTTCTCTTCAAGAGTTTATGGAAAAAGCAACAAGATATTAGAAAAAAAAAAAAAAAGTTTACTCTAAACATGGCACAGCAAGCTAACAGTCCTCCAAGGGTGACTTAGCACTAGGTGCTGCACGTAACACCCACAGTCACCCCGTCCCTGCCATCTCCGCTGCATTCGCTTGCATTTCACTCACCCAGACATGTGGCCTGCTGTCATTACAGAAACACAACAGACACACAGCAGACTCCCCACTCCCCCCCCCCACATTTCTAGCACTCAACCATCCAGTTTTTCTGGTTTTATCCAAGGAAGCTAGGTTCTCAGTCACTGAATCCATTTAAAAAAAAAAAAAAAAACCCACTGCCATCAATCTAGACTCACAGCAACCCTACAGGACAGAGTAGAACTGCCCCCTAGGATTTCCAAGTCTGTAAATCTTTATGGAAGCAGACTGCATCTTTGTCCCATGGAGTGGCTGGTGGGTTCGAACTGCCCATCTTTCAGTTAGCAGCTGAATGTCTTAACTACTGCACCACCAGAGCTCCTCTGAATCCATAAAAGCAAGAGGAGAAGACACATGAGTTGTCCAAGCTCTGGTTTCACAGTGAGAAAAATACAATCAACTACAAGAGATCAAAAGGGCAGCATTTGTCCAAGAATAAAGCTCAGAAGGAAGGAAAGAAGGACAAATGAAAATGGTAAACACAGGGAGGGAGTGGGAAGAGTGCTGTTCCATTGTGGGGATAGCAATGAATGGCACAAAACACAGTGTTATGAATTGTTGAATGGAAAACCAATTTGCTCTGTAAACTTTTACCCAAATCATAATAAAATGTGTTTGTTTGTTTGTTTGTTAAAAAAGAGAGAGAGAGAGCTTAATCAGCCTTCCAGCATGAATGTGGGCCAAATTTAGTGACTCATAGGTAGTAAAAAGATTGTGGCAGTGGTTGTAATAATGTATGATTTCTGAGGTTAGGTCATAAAAGTCATTGCCAGTTCCACCTTGTTCTCTCTCGGATTACTTATACTAGAGAAAGCCAGCCACCATGTCGTGAGGATACTCAAGAGGAGCTCCACGCTGGGAGGAAATGAAGCCTCTTTCCAACAACCATCATGAATTTGCTAGACGAGTGTGCCATGTTGGAAGCACATCCTCCAGCCTCAGTCAAGCCTTCAGATGAAAGCAGCCGCTGCAACATCTGGCCACAACCTCATGAGAGACCCCTAGCAAGACTACCAGCTGTGCTGGCCCAGCATTCCTGACTCACAGAAATTTTGAATAATAAATGTCTATCATTGACTCAAGCCACTAAATGTTGGGTCTATTTGTTGCACAGCAACTTGACTTATAGCATGCTAATGTGTAAGATGACTCACCAGGAAAGAATGAGTATGCATCTTTCAGCAAATTAACTTGACTAGGAAACCATTTTTTCCTTAGAGCATCTGATGAGACTAGTTTATGTTCCAGGTAACATACTTTGGGAAATGCTGGTCTAGAGGTTAATAGAGCTCAGGAGGGGTCGCTATGAGTCGGATCCAACTCGATGGCAGTGTTGGTTGGTTGGTTGGATCATCTCAGAAACTGTGAAGTAGGTGTCACTGCTATCTTTCTTTTACCCAGGAGAAATGTAAGACTCAGAAAGCTTCAGTGACTTGCCCAAATTTAAACGGCTCATAAAATCAGTAGAATAACAGTGGTTCATACTCAAGTATCGTGATTCCAAATCACATACTTTCTCTGGTCTGTCTCTGATTTGCCCACAACAGGCCAGGTTTTTTTAACCTTGGACTAAGTATACTGTGGGCGTTCTGGTGGCATAGTGCCTAAGGCATTTGACTGCTCACCAGAACAGTGGTGGTGCAAACCCACCAGCCACTCGTTGGAAGGAAGGTTGGGCGATCTACTTCCGTAGTGATACCACCTCGGAAACCCAAGGAGGGGTCACTATGAGTTGGACCCGATTTGAGGGCAGTGAGTAAGCATACTGCAGGAGGTGAGGGTGGGAATGGGGATCATCGATGGTTCAGTGACAGAAATCTTGCCTTCCAAGTGAGAGACCTGGGTTCAATTAGTGGCAATGCCCCTCCTGCACAGCGATCACTTGTCTGTCAGGTGGAGGCTCTCATGTTGCCATGATGCTGACCAGGTTTCAGCAGAACTTCCAGACTAAGACAGAGTGGAAAGAGAGGCTTGGCAATCTACCCGTGAAAATCAGCCCAATGAAGACCTTATGGATCACAACGGTCTGGGCAGCATCATGCAGTAGCTAATAACAATCAAAAAATAAATACTGAGGAGCCTAGGAGAGTCTCAGGAGGGAAGGCACTTTATGAGTCACTCTCCCATGACCTGGAGTGGCAACAGGATGCTTCCCAAGATACTGGAGTTGAAGCCTATCCTGACTTCATAGAATATATCTTGGAACTCTGATGACAACATATTGCAGGTACCACTCATGGAGCCCTTGGGATGCTTGGGCATTCTTCTAAGAGCTTTGAATATATCATGTAATTTGATCTGCATAACAAAGGAATTACAGGCTGGAATTATCTCCATTTTATAGATGGGGAGACCAAGTCACAGAGAGTTGAAGCAACTTGCCCAAGATCATGCTAGTAAGTGGTGTAGCTTGAACTGGGACTCAGGCAACCTAGAATGCCAGAGTAGGAGGGGACCTTAGTGATCAACAGCCCAATTTCCTTCTTTTCTGTATGAGGTAAATGAGGTGGCATGGCAAAGGCAGCACTAAAGCTAGTGTCCCCACCCTAAGCTCCTATGCTATACAGAGTGACATCTGGTCCAGGGATCCTATTGCCGACAGTTATTTTGAGGATGAATTTGCTGAACCATACCTGGGTGGCACAAGTTGTTTGCAGTCGGTGGCTAACCTAAAAGTTGGTGGTTCAAACCCGTCCAGCAGTTTCATGAAGAAAGGCTTGATGATCTACTTCCGTAGAGATTACAGCCAAGGAAACGCTCTGGTTCCAAAGTTCTCTCAGCAACACATGGGGTCACCAGGAGTCAGAATTGACTCAACAGCAATGCTTTTTTTGTTTTGGTTATATGCTAAACCACATCTACCATAACAACTTCCCATATGGCCTCAAATTCCACCATGAGAAATGAATGCCTTTGGCCTAAAGCAACTATCTCAAGCAGTAGAATTGAGGGGCTCACCCAGGATGGTCAGTGGCTAAAATGGACTAACAACAGACAGTCCTCAATTTGCAGACTGAAAAAAAATAAGTTAATGAAGTGGATCTTTTCATCTCTAAGCTTTTCCTCCCACCAATGTTTCTGAAACATCTGGAGCCCGCCTTCCTGCCTCATATGCCAAAAAGAGTGAATGTTCAATTGTCACATAAACCTCACACCTGACACCAAACATCTCAATTCAGCATTCAGGCTCATATCATAGTAAACCAGGTAAGTTACACTATTAATCTTTATCATACTAAAATGAGTATCTGATCTGTTATTATTTGGATACCTAAAAGTTTGCTTAACACACAAGAAACACATTTCCCTGGTATTAAAATTGTCCCTATCTTGTATGCCAGTATTATAAATATTGGCATCTTAGGCCCTTCTGCCAAGAACCTGTGACTTCCAGGTTCTCTACCACTTGAGCAAATCTGGGTTGTCTCTTCAAACAACTTTCAAACACTGCAAATGCCCCCACATCAGGTTGTTGTGGCTGTCGTTGCTGCTGTTGTTGTTGGCTGCTGTCCCATCAGTCCCTGACCCGCGGTGACCCTGCGCACCACAGAACAAAAGGCTGCCCGGCCCACCACCTCCCCCAGGATCAACTGCAGGCTGGAGCAGCACGATGCCCAGGGTGTTTCAGTGGCTGATTTGCAGAAGTGCCAGCCCTCTCTTCCGAGTCCATCTTCACCTGGAGGCTCCACTGAACGCTGTTCAGAGTCACAGCAAAACACAGGCCTGCGCTGACAGACCAGAGGCAGCTGCGCCTGAAGGGCACTGGCAGGGAATTGAACCCAGGACTCTTATACGGAAAGGGAGAATTCTGCCACTGAGCCACCAATGCTCCTCCCACATCAGGAGGAAGAAAAAAAAATTAAGATCTTTAGGTTAAGACATGGTCATGATTTGCAGAAAAATGAAACAAGATCTGTACCTCACACCATACCCAAAAACGAATTCCAGATGGATCAAAGACTTAAATGTGAAACCTAAAACTATAGAGTTCCTCAAGGAAAATCTAGGGACAAATTTAAGGGCCCTAATATATGACATAAATAGACTATCAAGCATAACTCAAAATGCACAAACAGCAGAAGAGAAACCAGATGATTGCGACCTTCTCAAAATTAAATTTTTATGTGCTTCCAAAGACTTCTCCAAAAGAGTCAAAAGAGAACCTACAGAATGGGAAAAAATACTTGGTAATAACATATCTGACAAGGGACTTATCTCTAGAATTTGTAGAAAACTCCAGCACCTCAATAACAAAAAGACAAACAATCCAATTAAAAAATGGGCAGAAGACATGAATAGGCACTTCACCAAGGAGGATATTCAAGCAGCCAACAAACATATGAAGAAATGCTCATGATCATTAGCTATCAGAGAGATGCAAATCAAAACAACAGTGAGGTACCATCTTGCTCCAGCACTAGTAGCTAAGTTCAACAAGACAGAAAATAACAAATGCTGGCAAGGTTGCGGGGAGATTAGGACTTTCATACACTGCTGGTGGGACTGTAAAATGGTACAACCATTGTGGAAAGCAGTATGGCAATTCCTTCAAAAGTTGGAATTAGAAATACCATTTGACCCAGCCATTCCATTACTAGGTATATACCCTAAAGAAGTAATAGCCATGACAAAAACAGATATATGCACACCTATGTTCATTGCAGCACTATTTACAATAGCCAAAAGATGGAAACAACCTACGTGTCCATCAACTGAGGAATGGATAACCAAACTACGGTACATACACACAATGGAATACTATGCAACGCTAAAGAATAATGTAGAATCTGCAAAACACTGCATAACATGGATGAACTTGGAGGACATTATGCTGAGTGAAATAAGTCAATCACAAAAGGACAAATATTGTATTAGTCCATTATTGTAAAAGTTAAGGAAAGGTTTATCTACTGAAGGAAATTTTCTTTGTTGGTTACCAGGGGTGGGAGGGGCGGGGAGGGAACACTGTTAGATAGATAGAAATAAATATTGATTTGGGTGAAGAGAAGGGCAATGTACCAAATGTGAGTGACCAATATGGCACCATTGAGGATGAGAAAGACATAGAGAGGTACACAGGAAGTACAGACAACAAATATGAACCCTTTTGCACATAGAGTACTGTGTTGTCAGTGAAGGCAAACATGGGTATATGGATGGATAAATGGGTGGACAGGCTAAATAATTAGGTATGTCTATGAAATGGGGAGTGTATCCAAGAACATATATAGGGTTGGCAGACAACAGTCCTATAAATTTATGTGAATGATCAGAATTCCCAGGTGTATAGTAGAGCTGACAAGGGGCAAGGTTGTAAGGTTGTGATCACTAATTGGTCACAGCCAGCTACCCAGAGGGACCGAGAAGTTGAATCTGCAGGCTTGGGAACATAGTTGCGGGGGACATCAAGCTCAATTGGCATAACGTACTATACAAAACATTGTCCCACCTCCTACTTTGGTGAGTAGCGACTGGGATCTTAAAAGCTAGCAAGCTGCTATCTAGATGCAATGATGGCTCTCTCCTCGTCCAGAGCAAAGAAGAATGAAGAAAACCAAAATTCATGGAAACAATTAGTCCTAGCGACTGGTATACCATCTGATCTGCAGCCTATACAGCTATGAGACCAGAAGAACTAGATGGTGCCCAGCTACCACTGTCATCCACTTGGAAGGGGATCTATGTAGGAGATCCTTGATAGAGGGGGAGAACAATGTGGAACAAAACTCAAAAATCATTTGGAGGAAAAAATAAAAAGGTGGGGACCAGGTTTGCTGGTCCAATAGAGCCTGGTGGAACCACTGAGACTATGGCCCCTAGCTGCCCTTCAGATCTGGAATTAAACCCACACTGTGGTTTCCAACCGGGCAGAGGACAGGCATATGAGTTGAACATTTATCTCAAGTAGATACACTTCTTGGAGAGAACAATCATTGAGAAAGAAGGGCTGCTTGTGCACAGGGAGACAGCTCAGGGGGCAGGAGAGTATGGAGGGATGGACACTGGGAAGAGGTAACTATGGGGAGGAAGTGGGTGGGGAGCTGTTACATTGTGGTAAACTGTGGTCAATGACATGAGACAAAGTATATGTGAACTGCTGTATAGAAAGTGAATTTGCTCTATAAATCTTCACCCAAATCACAATATAAATAAATAAGACATGGTCATGGAGATCAGAAATAAATGATGGCTGGATGGATGAATAAAAGAAGGAAGAAAGGAATGAGGGAGGAAAAGTTCCCTGAGATCACGGGTCTATGTATGATAGCAGTTAACTCTCCAAATCCTATGTTTTCCCATCATTCCACCAGGCTTCAAAGTTCCCTCCAGGGAAAGGGAGAGTAACAGGGCCACAAGTGATTGGCAGTACAGAAATGGGGGTTCCTTGAAATCTTACTGCCTCCCAGTCTCCCCACTCCGCTGGCTCTGAGAATAGCCAAAGAAGAGACTGTAATTCTCCTGATGACCCTCCCATGCTAATGGCTCTGGCCCTCATCCTACTCCCACCCTAGATGGAAGATCAGTAATTCAAGCTTTATTTTAATTCATAGTACTCATGGTGGGAGGGGGTCCTCAACCTGTGTTCACAAACCACAAATAAACATTTAGAAAGTAAATATGAGGGTTTTGTTCCCCATTCTGGGTGATGGTAATGAGTCTTATACAGATAAACAGCAAAGTCTCCTTGGAGAGAATGACTAAGTCCTTTGACCACTATAATTCTTACAGAGAAAAACCTGCAGTGTGGGTGTTACCAACATGGCAGCTGTGTTTTGGTACCATGTGTGGGCAGATTCTGTAACCAAGACATGCAGAGCTGATCCCGAATCAACTCTCAGTTAGTCTGGGTCATCTAGTGAGGGGCTTTTATAAAAGAATCTAAGGACAGCAGAAGATAATCATTTTATTCACCTTTCTGCCACAGCCAAGAAAGCTCTCCAAACTGAAAACCCCTACTTGCCAATCAGTAAAATGGCTTCACTCTGTTTTATCATTAAACTCTAGCTATGGGCCAAAAGTACACAGGAGTCCACTAGCTCTAAAACATCTTCTTGCCAACAGCCAGCCACTAGTACTGTTCCTCATTAGACACATGTTACAGCCTATCTCCGTTGTGCTTGAAGTTTCCCGATTTGGGGAAAGATATGGATTATATTTTTTTAAATGCATCTGATTTAAGGAGATGTTCACATGAAACAACACATAAATGTTCTGGAAAGGGTGTGGAATAGGAAGGTCAACTTGCTCAGCCTTAATTCCAACCAATGATCTCGGGATTGTCAAAAGGATAGTGCGGTTCCCCTAAGACACTGCTGGAAAAGAATGATGAGCCAAGTCTTGGCCCAGACTATCTCTGGAACATCTTTACTCTTTACTTTCTAGGGTCATGATGGTACATTTGGCACATTATTAATCCCTTTTGGAATGCTCATCTCCTGAAAGTTGTATATTAAATCAAAAATAGATTCTTTTCTTTCCAAAAAATCTAAGTTAAGGAAATGTGTGTTTGGAGACACATTAATAAAGACAGCACTACAGCAACCTTGCAAGTTGAGCACACCTCACAATCACAAGGGGGTAAAAGCTCCTTTTAGCTGTCGGAGCATAAATGGGGTCCAAGGACCTTCACCTGAACTCTCGGGAAAGGGGAAGTGTCAGCCTGCCCAAGCAAGACCTGCTAAACACAGCTATTGTCTGAGGACTCACTGATCAGCAGAGACTTGCCTCTGAATCTCTTTGAATACACTTGAGGGTAAGAAGGAGTGATTTTGTGTGCACTGGACAAGAATCCTCAAAGGAAAAAGAACTTCAGGCAAATTGCTCTGGACTTAACTCCAAAGACTTGGCCACTGCTAGCTGTACACCCAACAGACTCTGAAAACAGCAACACAAAACAGATACACCTACGCCAGTGTTCACTGCAGCCCTATTTACAATAGCCAAAAGGTGGAAACAACCTGAATGTCCACCAACAAATGAATAGATAATTACAATATGGTGCATATAAAATCAAACCAAAACCCACTGCCATTTAGTCAATTCTGACTCATAGCAACCCGCATAGGGTCTCCAAGGCTATAAATCTTTATGGAAGCAGACTGCCTCAGCTTTCTCCCACAGAGTGGCTGACGGGGTTCAAACCACTGAACTTTTGGTAGCAGCCAAATAAATCCCTTAACCACTGCACCCCAGAGCTCCTTTTGTGGTGTATAGACACTATAGAATATTACTCAGTCATAAAGAAAACCAAAGTCTTGATACATGCTACAACATGGGTGAACCTTGAAAATATTATGCTGAGTGAACGGTCTGTCACAAAAGTTCAAATATTGTACGATCTCACTTAGATGAAGTATCTAGAGCAGATAAATGTATAGAGACCAAAGTTTATTAGTGGTGGCCAGGAGGGGGAGGGAGGGAGAAAGGGGGAGGCATGTTTAGGAAGTCTTGTTTATCTACAGTGAAGAAAAAATTGACAGCAGACACTAGTTAGTTATGATACTAGTTAGTATATTATAGTTGCAAATGATTAATGTAATTGATGTCACTGAACTGTACATGGAAAAATGTGAACTGACAAATGTGGTGCTACATATATATACTTACTGTTGTTGTTGTTATGTGCTGTCCAGTCAAACCTGACTCATAGCAACCCCTCCTTGGGTTTCCGAGGCGGTATCACTACGGAAGTAGATTGCCCAACCTTCCTTCGGAGGAGTGGCTGGTGGGTTTGAACCACCAGACTTCTGGTTAGCAGTCAAGTGCCTTAGGCACTACACTACCAGAACTCCTTAAATATATACTTATTTAGTATAATAACTTAAATTAAAAATTCCAAAGACCTGAGTTGGGCCCGCTTTGCCTGGTTGCTGGTCATTAACCCTCAGCTACATCTTAGCTTATTCATCTGTAAATCAAAAACTCTAATATGTACAAAAATAGGGTTGTTTAAAAAACAAATGAGATCATTTGGAAAAAGTGTTCTGTAAACTGAAAGGTGCTATACACTTATGGTGGGGGCCTCTCAAGAATTTCACATTAAATTATGCACCAGAAATACAGCTTAAAAAAAAAAAAAAAAAAAAAAAAATCCAGCTAGTGCTCCATGGCTTTGCCTCTGTCTTAACTGGGTTAAAATACCTAAAAATGCTCCGATAGTGCAAGTGAAGCTAGTAATTTATCAGACACCGATCATATCTGTATTAGACTAGATCAGCCCAGCCTCCATCAGACTTTTTACTTCTGCTGAAAGGGGTGGAAAGAAGGAAACTGTCCTCTGGAGGCCTGGAATTGTTGAGAGTCTTCAAAGAAATGGGAATGTTGCCCTTTCCAACACCCCCAGGTCTCTGGGTGTGGTGGTTATGTTTGTGTGTCAGCTTGGCTGGGCCTGGTTGAGTGGTTGGGCTGCAGGATGTAGTATTCCCATTGATGACTGGTAATCAACTCCATGTGGAATCTACTGGGAGCAGCTGAGTAGCTGTCTTTGCGTATGTGGTCTGCTTCCCATATACAAGCAGCAGCTTTGGGAATGGTCTCTAGCCTATGGCACACTTAGATCCTGCATGTAGCCGTGTCGTTGCTCAGCAGCCTGCTATGCTCTGCCGACCTTGGGATTTACAATGGACTTAAGTTAATGGCCTGCTGTGTGGTTTGGTAACATCAGGACTGTGCCTTTTTACTTGTCAACCTTGGAGCTTCTCAGCCTCAGCAGCCAGCAGCTGTCTGAGTGAAGAAACGCCTCTAGCTCCAGTGGGCCGGGCGCAGGAGGCAGAGCTGGACCCCAAGGTTGACGGGCTTTCACCCAGTCCCTGGAGCCTGGCACTTTTCACTTGGACTTAAAGCCTCCAAACTGTAAGAGAATAAACTCCTGTTTGTTAAGACCATCCCATTTGTGGTATATTCTTGTCAGAGCAGCACTAGGGAACCACAACACTGGGCAATGCACAGTTTGCACTTGACTACTAACCAAAAGGTTGGTGGTTCAAACACACCTTGTAGAACCACAGAAGAAAGACCTCCATCTGCTTCCATGAAAATCATAGCCATAAAAAACCCTATGGAGCAGAGCCACTCCATAATATACAAGGTCACCATGAGTCCAAACCAACTCAACAACAATGGGTTTGGATTTTGGGTTTTTTGTTTTATTTTGTTTTGTGTCCAATATCCCATTGTTCAGGGATAGTCTTCTTTCCTCCTTATTTGTACTTTACCATTCATAGCTAGAAGGATCTTGGAATTTCTGTGATGCATGAAACCTTAGAGATACTCTCCAGTCCATCCCACCACCCATCCATTCACTCAACCAAGGGTGACTGAGTATATGTGCACCAGGCACTTTCCAGCACCCTGGGATTATGGCAGTAAACAAGGCCGAGACAGACTTACTTACGAAGTTCACATGCTAGTGAGGGAGGCTGGCAACCAACACGACCATGACACGTGAGGTAAAGTAAGACGGTTTCAGGTCCTGACAAGTGTCAGGGAAACAAGTGAGCAGGTGACATAATAGAGAAGGATGAGGCTGGAGAACAGGAGAGGTCTTCAGACAGAACAGGAAAGCTGACACTAACGAGGTGACATTTGAGATGGTATTAAACAACGGAAAGGAGCCAGCCATGTAAGCATGTAAGAAAGAGCATGATATGCAGTGAGAACTGCAAGGGAAAAGGCCCAGAGACAGGAACAACTTCGATCTATTTGAAGAACAAAAGAAAGCTAAGTGGACCAGAGACCAGATCAAAAGAAGAAACTGAGCAAAGTCAAAGAGGTAGGCAGAGTCTACATCAATGACCTCTTTCCACCCATGAGAGGAACCCGAAGTCCAGAGATGTTAAATGAGCAGCCCAAAGTCACACAGCTAATTAGTGACACAGCTAATTCTTTTGCCCCACAATCCAGAGTTTCTTACAACATATTGATCTGTTTGCGTCAAGTTTTGCTGATTTTATTGGTTCTTAAAAGCCCTTAACATACACAGGAGTCCCTGAGTGGTGCAAATGGTTAACACACTTGGCTGCTAACCAAAAGGTTAGAGGTTCAAGTCCACCCAAAGGCACTTGGAACTAAAAGCCTGGTGATTTGCTTCTAAAAAAATCAGCCACTGAAAACCCTCTGGAGCACAGTTCTACTGTCATCAGAGTCAATTCCCTAGCACCTCGTTCGGCTTTTTACTGGTTAACATACATAAGCAGAAGGAGCTCTGGTGGCACAGTGCCTAAGGCATTTGACTGCTAACCTGAAGGTTGGAGGTTCGAACCCACCAGCCACTCCACAGAAGCAAGACTGGGAAATCTACTTCTGTAAGGATTTACCACCTTGGAAACCCAATGGAGGTTGCTATGAGTCAGAACTGACTTGATGGCAGTAGGTTTGGTTTTGGTTTTTATACATAAGCAGCAAGTCCATCCCAATTTTAAGCAGAAAATCATCAACAAGTGATCTCAGTTATTGAAAACGCACCTAAGTGTACTCTCTCAATCTCCTTTAGAGCAGGTCCTACACAGTTACTCTGTTTAAGGCTTATTTTTCTAAGTATGGAGATAGGCCACAGCCCACCAGAAAATAATCGTCTTACATTTAGGTCTATTTTTACACCTCTTGACAGGGTTTTCCTTCACTCACCCAAGTGCAATCAAAACCAATCTGTTCCCAAACCACCTTCATTTTGTGCTATTAAACTGTCAGGTAATGGGGCTGGAAGCACAACATCATAATGACAACTTCCTCCCACAACCTGTGAGCATCTCCGCCTGAAGGTTCAAGTTTAATACCCAAATCCTACAGTCCAGGTAATGCAACCGTCTCACTATAATACTGGTTCCTCTTCATCTCTGCCCTGCTAAACACACTTTGGTCTGTGTAAACTCAAATCACCAAAGAACTGACTCAAAATCTGTTAAGTGACAGAGACAGGCCCATCAGAGGTAGAAGTGGAGATATTATTTGGCTAGATGGGTTAGTGCAGGGAGGAATGAGAGGGGAAACGCTGATCACTGTCTCATTGCTCTCCCTCCTACTCCTCCTCCTCCCCTTCGTTGTCCCCTCTCACCGTCCCTTCTCCCCTCTTCCCCCCCCCCCCCTTCTCCCTCTCCCCTCCTTCTATCTACTCCAGTCCCTGCACTCTGGGAGCCTCACCAGACAAGAGACAACAATCCCAATTACTTAAGACACACAGATAAGAGGAGTGTTTGAGAGCCCAGATTCCAAACTCACCACCTACTAACTGTGTGACCTTGGGCAATGGACTCAACCTCTCTGTTCCTGCATTCCCTCGTCTTTAAAATTAGGATAGGATCTTCTTCCTGAATTTTCTGTGAGAATTTACTAAACTAATATGTATAAAGCATAGACCAATGCCTAGCATATAGTTCTAGGCAGGTGTGAGATATGCCATCCTCACTTTCCACACTCTTGCTTCTGCTTTGTGGCTAGAAAGACTACTGCCACACCCACCTTCAAGAGCTATTATGTGTGAAGGCAGAGAATCTTCCCGGAAGGCAGCTCATAGTGTCACCGTGGCAATTGTCAAGCAGAGACAATAACACTTATATCATCAGATAAATATTCTCAGAGTAAAATAAAACAGTGCATAAAACACCTGGCATAAAATGGTTGCTTATTAAATGTTGCTATTTTTATTGGAGTCTTTTCATTTTCAGTACCCATTCCACTGTGACTGTAGATGCTTCCTGTGTGTTTTGTCACCATGCTAAGCTGTGAAATATTGATGGCTATATGTATCACTGTGACATGAAGATTTAGAATGATGATCATATACAGAAACATACTTTAAAAGCCAAGGCAAGCTTCATAAAATTCTCCCCACTCACCTCTCTTCACACCTGAGTTCATTGAAGATCCCAACCCTTTAGAAGGGATGAAAACACCGACAGACATCTCCCTCTCAACAAGTCCTTGAGCTTGCCACAAGCCTGGTTCTGCCCTGGCTACCGCCCAGCCATTCCAATTCCTTCACCTGCACTTTTCATTCACACAAAGCCCATTGACTTCACATCCCCTACAACTCCCAACTCCATCCACTTCTCCATCTCCGTGCCGCTGTGATGGTCCATGCCACCATCGTATCTGGTCCCCCATATCCATGGGAGCCACACATCACTTGTTTTCAAACTTAGTTTAGATCATGTCTCTCCTCTGCTTGAAATCCTTCATGGACTTAAGATAAAGACTACACTCCTTCCTCCACTCATCCCATCCCAGCCCAACAACACAACCCTTTGCAGTCTGACCACTGTGGACCACCCCTCCACTCCCCACCCCAACCACATTTCAAAATACACATTCCCTCACTCTCCACTCCAGCCATGGAGACTTCCTTTTGGTTCGTCATAGATAATGCTCCCTCCTACAGAAGGCCCTTGGCCCTTGCTGTTCCCTCTTCTGAAACACTTTCTTCTCATTAGTCCCTTAACTCCTTCTCAGCCTCTAGGTCTCAGTACAGGTGTCAGCTCCTTCCCTGACCACACCCATCTCCTGGTCCTCCCAATCTGTTCTGTAGGACACCTGCTTGAAGCTCTGATCTTCTCCTTCCTGGGGCAGACATAAACTTGTAAGCATGCACTTCTCTGGGCTGGACTTGATTCGTGTCCATCACCGTCATGGAAATTCCAAGACAGCAGAGCTCCTGCCTGCCCTGCTCTGACTGTGTCCCCAGCGGGTAACACGGTGCTTGCTATGGTAATACAGTAGGTTTTCAATAAATATGTTTTAATGGGATTGAAAAGAAATCAAAGACACAGCATGTCACCACATTTTTGGATTAGAGGCAAAAAAAATTGAAGGTTTGCATTGTTTTTAAGGTGTAACAACCTCAGTTTAAGAAAAAAAGGCAATATCTCTCTTCTCAAATAACCGACATTTAGTCAAGACACGAGTGCGCTTCTTCTTCTCCAGTCTACAGAAAAGAAGACATGCACTTATAAAGAACATTAAGCACACATGCCAAATAAACTAATTTCAGCCTCAGTGTACACAGGGGCATTGCCTAGCCCAGCTCAGCCTTTGGATGAGCTAAGACAAATGTTAAAGAGATTCCTGTCAAAACTGGACGCTGGGTTGCAACTTGCTCTACTCCCATGCTGATATCCGGAGGAGCCTTAACATCTGTATGCTAATTAAAGGCACGGAGGCGAAGGCTGGGAACACCCAAATCTGTCTTAATCGCCCCCTTTTGGCGCCCAGGGAACGTCGTTCAACACTCCTAAGTGCTTGAGAAGGACACCACTTTTCCGGCAGGCACACTGCAATGTCCCCTCCTCAGCCCCTGCCAGCCCCACCCTTCTAGCAAGCCACTCCTCCTCCCCTTCCTACTACGACCTGTGCCAAACTAGCTTCCAGGTTTGGCATTAAGATTGAGCTATGACTCCAGAGGCCCCCATGGGCTCCATTACTCCGCACGCCCTGAGAGAAGGACCACCCCCAGGGGCGGCTGTTGCAGATCCGAGTTCCACTTGCTGCCAGGAAACCTTTCCCACTGAGGGCACAGGGGCAGGCGACGCGACTCTGGGTCCAAGGGGAGGCACCCCACCCATCTGCCAGAGAGACAAAGATCACCAGAAACAAAGGACACACACACACAGGTGCACAAAGTCAAAAGCAAATACCGACACTTGACGCAACGTCAAGCCAAACAGTAGACTTGGTGTATCTTTAAATAGATTTTAAAACCATCCAGGAAGGACAATGATTATGTGATAATGACAAGCACTGTCTGGGTTCGGAACCCAAGCTGCCTCCGCGCTCCTCCCACCCCCGCTGCAGTTCCCAAGTGCTAGATCCCGGTCTGAGGACACTCGCTGCCAGGGGTGAGAGCCTTCCACTCCTGGAGACCCGCACATGCAGGAAATGGAGGGCGGCCCAAAGTCGGAGATACCCACCTTTAGGATCCCAATTCACCTGTTTCCTTGGAGTCTCGATTGGAAATTTCATTGCTCCGTTGCCCGGAAGGGGAGGAATTGAAAAGAATCAAATAATAATAAAGTCCTCGAGCTTAGCACGCTTGGTTCAGCAGTGCAACAAAACAATTTCCGAGGAAGGGGAGCCTGGGTCAGCTGGAGGAGGAAGCCCAGAGAAGGCAAACACTGGCTTAGGGGAGAACTGGAGAAGGCGTGGGTGTTTGTACCGGTTGAGGGGTGGGGGTGGCCAGCCGTGGCCCCCTGGGTCAAAGGAAAAGTAAGCCCAGCGAGGGGTGGTTAGAGAGGAAGCTGGGGGAGACGCCAGAGCCAAGCTGGTTCCCAAATGTAGTGCCGGCTGGCTGGGGGCTGAGCAGCCAGAGATCTGGCGCCACGGAGAAGCCCACTGCAGTGTTAGCGGCCCCTGAAGGCGTGCGCACACACTCCCGCACACACACACTCGCTCACACCGCCGGGCGCGCGCTCGGGCGGGCACGTCAGCCTCGCGCGGCGGCACTGAGCGCACACGCCCCACCCCGGCCGCGCTCCTCAGCCCCGGCGACGCCCCCCGCCCCTTCTCCCCACCCCCCG
>NW_006922332.1:283566-297833 GCF_000298275.1 Orycteropus afer afer
CGGGCGGCGGCCGCGCCGCTACTTACTGGCTGGGTGGCGGGCGGGCTTGGAGGCGACCGCGGCGCGCTCCGCGGAGTTGCAGCCGGAGACACGCTTGGCTGCCTGGAAGGCTCTGCGGGAGGCGAAGGGAGGGCCGCGGCGGCCCCGCCGCAGACCTCGGCCTCGGGGATGACCTCTTCTCACTGCTCCCACCCTGGACGCCCCCCTTTCTTGTCTCACTTCATTTTTCCATTTCACGCTCCTCCTGCGCCGGCTTTTCCCGCCTGCGCCCCGCGCCCGGGTCTCCACTGCGCTCTGAAGCGGCCGGTGCCAGCCATCAGCCTTTTGTTCTGGGACCGCTCCGCGTCGGCCGCGCTCTCCCCGCCCGGAGAAGCTCACTCCCCAGACGCAGCCCGATCTCTTCCCCAGCTACCTGCCGGGAGGGGGCTGGAGAGAGGCGCGGTGGCCCCGAAGGAAAGAGGAGTTGCCAAGCCCGGCGCCTCCGGGGAGCGGCAGTCCCAGGAGCCTGGGACCCAACAGGGGCAGAGGCGAGGGGCCCTGACATGTTCGGGGGAAGAGGCTACCCCGCCGATTCCCCGCACTCCCCTCCCCTGTCGCCGCCAGAAGTCGCATAGGGGCTTGCGGTGGGGCCACTTTCCCCCAAAGAGGCAGGTGGGGCTGAGATGCTCCTGAACGAGCCGCTGGAAGTACCAATATGGATGATGTGTACAAATTCCTTCGACTGCCTAGCAACGGAGACTAACACGCAGTAGATGCTCAAGAAATACTCCCTACATGAAAGCATGCACTGCAGGGAGTGTTGCAAGGTGTTTGAATCCTTCTCTAGGTTATAGGTGAGGTTTCTAAAATTCAGTGATCATTCGGCATACATGTACAGATAATGACCCATGAGCCATCACTGTGCAAGGTGCTGGTGAGATGGCAGGAAACCAGGCAAACGTGGGCCTGGCGTTCATGAAGGTTAGTGTCTAGTACTATGAGGTTGGACTAGATGATGTTGCCTTTACTTAGGAAAGAGAACGTGACTGCCCAGCTCATCCCAAGCCTGCTGGCCGTGGCTCTAAACGCTACGCTAAGAGTTGCTCTCTGAATCCAATGCCACTCTAGGGCTTCTGGGGAACCCTGTGTCAACAGCATCTTTTTCATCATGCACCCACCACCCAATGTCACAACCAGGTTTCTAAGTTCCCAGAGTGAGGTCCACAGAAGGTTGGGCTGTGGGATGGTTGGTTAATGCTTTGTCACTGACCCCACCGACAGCCCTGGCTGGAGCGCTGAGTTCCATCTGATGGCATGACTCTGCGGCCTCAGCCTTTGGGCAGGTGCAGGTCCCCAGGTACTTTGGAGCCACCTTCTCTGAGACCCCATTTCCATGCTTTGCTTCCTCCACTAGGAGAGGGCTGAGGAGATGGATGAGGTGCTGAAATGAGGCAAACAAGGAATGTCTGCTTTGCTCAGTCATGTCCCAGAAACACGGGCTGCATGTAAAATCTGTTCCCCAGCCCAAAGGCAGCTCCTGAGCAGCTAAGCTCTACGAAGGGCTCCACGCCACACACTGCTGGCTCCTCCTTAACTGTCCCTGGGCCCAGTAACTGCAGTGCAATGTTTTGACCTGCACCAGAGTTAGAGTGAGGTGTCAGCAGAGAAGTCAACAGCACCCAGGGTACCCTCTTCCTGAAATCCTCAGGGGGTGGGGAGGCAGGGCTGACATTTACCAAATGTCCCCATCTCCTGTCTGATTTTCTCTCCCTTAATCTTCCCTAAATTATTTTAAAGAAACTCTAACTGGCCTCATTTTACAGATAAGGAAACTGAGGGGCAGAGAGGTAAAGGACGGAGCTCAAGGTCACAACATCAAGACCCAAACCTGGGCTGCGAACACCCGCTGCTGAGAAGTTGCATGGCCACCCCAGATACACTGAATGTATCCACATGAATCACCTGGTGAGCCTGTTAAAATGTAGGTTCTGATTCAGTATCTCTGAGATGGAAATACAAATTATCAGCAAGAGGTCGAAGCTAGCGAAACTGGTTCCAAGCCCTGATTCAAACCCAAATTTCTGACCCAAAGGCCAGTGCCTGCTTCACTCTGCCAGAACCTTGTGAGTTCTCCTGGTCTCTGGGCCCAGAGATCTGACCCTGAAGCTGTCCTATGGGTTCTTTTGGAGGCTGAAGATGTAAATACTATATTTTCTAAGACTCCAAGCTTGCGTCCTTTGCAAAGTGCGTTGGGCTACCCTGGGGTCCAAGTCAGGGCATCACAGTTCACTGTCCAAAGCAAATTCCTGTGGCACAAAAGGCAGCTTTGGGCTGCATCATTCCGCCAATCCGCAAACATTTATTGAGCACCCCCTGTATGCAAGACAGCTTGCAGATCTCTTAAGAAGTCATTTTGGCCCCTGGAGAACCTTTCCCAGTGAGGCATCAGCATGATTATGTGGGGACTGGGGTGGTTTGGGGTGAGCATTATTGGGATGGGGGAGGAAGAGCAGGGGTTTAGTCTGGGTTAAAGGCTTACTCTAGTCATTGACCCTTAGGATCATCTTTCTGCTCAGTCACTTGGGTGCCATCTACCTCCACCTCCAACTCCTGGGGCTTTTTCTGGCCTCCACTTTCACTCTTCCTTTTAGAATGTGGATAAAGACAAGTTTGGGGCAAAAATTAAATAAATCCCAACACGGTCCTCTAAAGTGCCTGCAATCGAGTCCAACTGCTACACTGTGTTTACAATGGATATCACTAGGGGACTCCCCACCCCCACCTGGAAAACAACTTAACACATTAACCCTTGACGCTACTGCAATCCCTTTCCTCAATTCCACCCTTTGGTTCTTCTGGCCTGGCTTTCACTTACCCCAAGAAGGAGGATAGGATTGGTCTGTGTAGAGAAAAAACATCCAAAGAAGACGTCGCGCCAAGCGGTTCCCGGTCCGTCTGTGCCGCCGCGACTCCCATGGCTACCGCTGCGGGGTTAAGTCTGCTGGGGCTGCCTCGCGTTCCTGCGGCAGGAAAACAAAGCAGCGTGGCGCAAAGTCGCCCTGCGCTCGCCGCGCGCCGCCCGCAGCCTCGAGTTGGCGGCCGCGTCCCGGGAGCATTCGGCGGCAAAGGGCGCCGTCCCTCGCGGAGGCCGTGGCGTTGCGGGTCGCCCGGGTCTCTGCAGCTGAGAACCCGCGAGCCGTAGCGCACCGGTAGCTGCCGCACCACTTCAACGAAGGCGGTGAGGCCCGGCGTGGGACCGCTGGGGAAGCCCGAGAGCCCGAGTCATCTGGGCCGAGGAAGTTTTCCTGGAGTTGGCTGGCGCCTCTTCCCCCACCCCCTGCCGCAGGCCCGGAGGGGTGTGAGACCCGCGGCGAAGCCGCCTGCTGCGCGGGGAGCCTTGGAGGGGCTGACAATGAAGGGCTCTGCCGGGCAAGGGAGGAACACGAACTCCGGGGTGAGGCAGAATTGCCTGGGGCAGCGAATCGCAGGGAATGATGAAGCAGCTTGGGGAATCCTGCTTAGTGCTGGCTCCGCAAACACAAGTGGGGGACGGGAGGAGGCAGAGATCTGATGGAAATCTCCTTTGAATCCGCGAACATCTCAATGAATTCATTGATCTGCCTTGGATTGTTTTCCTTTGGTTTCATCATTTCTCCCAGAACTCCAGAAAGAGCCCCCTCTCGCAACTCTTCCCCACCCCCCAAAGGCACCTCAAGTCCTCTTCCCAATAGAACTGCAGAGAGGTTTCCGTTTCATTTTGTGACGCTCCCCCCACTCACCTACCCTACCCCTAGGCCCTGCGTAAACCCACTTAGTGGTAACACTGATCGGGTTTACGCGTTAAAGTTAACCTGAGCTTCTGGTTCCAGAAATATTTACTTCCCCCAGCAAAGTTCCCACGTTGTTCTCAGCATTAATCACTCCTCCATTTGTCTTCATGTCCCAACCAGCATCTGCAAAAACACACCCTTAAATACACGTTGCTCTAATCTGGGCTCTGCCTGCCTTTGGGCTTGGAAGAGCTGGAGACTCCACTCCACTGAAAAAGCACAGGGTGTCGGTATTCTGCCCCTGGAAGCAAGAGGCTCTGCGCAATACCCGTGTGTGTAAACCCTGCAGCTTTACTTTCGTGACTCAGTCCTCTGATTGGGGATTAATGAAGACAACATACCGTGGACTCCAAATAAGTTGTAATCAAAGCTCAGGCTGATGAACTGTTTCATAACCGGCAATGGCATGGTATTTGTAAATTTTTTTTTTTAAGCCCCTGAGAAAATATTGTTTCAACTATTGTAAGGCATTGTGCCAAATATTTCACAAAAGATGCAAAATCAAAAAAAGCACAGAGCTATAATTCTGTCCTGGACGACCATTGCTTCTTAGAAAACAAGTTGGAAGGTGATTCCTTCTCACTGGGTTACCACCAAAACATAATTCCAGGTCATTCTTTCACAGATGAAGCTGAAATTGGTCTCCCCCCCCCCCTTGGTTTTTTGTTTTGAAATTTTCAAACACTCAAAAAAAAGGTTATAGCTGTTTGGTGAAAACCAGGATTGAATCAACTATTGCATTTCATTGTTAATCTATTTAATGTATTTTTCTTCTAGAAAAGTCCCTCCATCTTTTTTTCTCATGATACTAATTTTTTTTTAAGAGTCCAAGCCAATTTGCAGGAGCTCTGGTAGTGTAGTGCCTAAAGCATTTTGACTTGATAACCAGAAGGCTGGTGGTTCAAACCCACTAGCCACACCTCGGAAGGAAGACTGGGCAATCTACTTCCATAGAGATACCGCCTGGGAAACCCAAGGAGGGTTCGCTATGAGTTGGAATCAACTGGATGGCAGTGAGCTTGTTTTTTCTTTGTTTGTTTGTTTCAACCCCTTTGCTTCCTGGTAATGTTTCATGTTACGACATTGTTGTTAGGTGCCATCAAGTAGGTTCCGACCCATAGCGACCCTATGTACAACAGAATGAAACACTGCTGGGTCCTGCTCCATCCTTATAATCTTTGCTGTGCTTGAGGCCATGTCACAACCACTGTGTCAATCTATCTCATTGAGGGTCTTCACTTTTTTGCTGTCCATCTACTTTACCTAGCATGATATCCTTCTCCAGGGACTGGTCCCTCTGACAACATGGCCACAGCTACAGATAAATTGAGGCAAAAGGGAAAAATTATTTCCTGACTACTCAACTCACTGCCTTTGAGTCAGATCTGACTCATAGCGACCCCTCCTTGGGTTTCCAAAGCAGTATCACTACAGAAGTAGATTGCTCAACCTTCCTTCCAAGGAGTGGCTGGTGGGTTTGAACTGCCAGCCTACTGGATAGCTGTTAAGTGCCTTAGGCACTAAGCCACCAGAGCTCCTTTCCTGACTACAGCTGGTCATTAAAATTACCCAACACCTTTACAAATTCATTGCCCCTGGCAGAATCCATGGAATAGAAGTCTTCAAATAAATTATCTATGTTTCTGATCCCCCAAAAGACCATGTTTCAGAGATGGATTAGTCTATGGATTTCACACATAGACACCAAGCTGACAGGAACATATGGTATTTTACTAAACATAAAATTAAGAACTCAGCAAGGTTTCACACTATTCATAATTAATGAACTCTGATTTTCATGTCGTTCTAGAAAGCTTATAATTTGAACCAAAACTCAAAGGCACATAGGGGCATGTGTGGTTTTAATACCCCCTTTATTTATGGGCAAGACGTGACTCCCAGACTCTCTGAGCTTGGCACAGAGGTGGAAATTCCTCAGTGGGTCCTACTATCTAAGCATATTGGCAGATACTTCTCTCAGGCAACCAATGGGAGGCGTGGGATAGTTTCTAACCAATAGAAAAGGTTTTGCTCTGTAGGTGGTGGGGCATCGTCTTAGCATACCGTGGGAATGTTTGGAATAGAGTCATTCCATTTTTGCTGCTTTTAAAACAATTATTTATTTGGTTGAAAATTATTGGAGGAGATGTAATGTTAGAACTTTTTTTCCTCCCACTAAGTTATCCAAATGTTCGCTAAATCACAGAACCAGTGTGAAAGAGGTCATAACAAGTTGCTTCCTGATCCAGTTGTCCAACTCCAAATAGGATCCCAATTTATATGGCCATCCACGATTTCTAAGTATACCTAGTGAAAGAAATTCTAAACCCCTTATCAATAGGCTTTTCTACAATTTAAGGAACTTTGGTGCAGTCATATCTCTTCTTATTTCCAGTCTAAGTCTTGTCCTTCCTTAAGTTTTCCAGTTCTTCAGGGAAGATGAAGAGCAGCGAAACCCTGACAATAATTTTCATCGATTAGAGAAACAATTGCCAATTGTTCTCTTCCATATGGGAGAAAACTCTTAGCACCCAACTTTACTAATATGTATGAAGCATTTTTCCAGCATCTGTTTCCTTACAAGTTTCAGAAAAGAATATCAAAACCACTCTGAACCTCATTAAGTTTCTCCATCTATAAAATAGGGATAAATAATAAATATAAACTTTGGCCAATTTATGCAAATTTTAGCCAGTAGGAAATACGACTAAGCAAGTGAATCTCACAAAGTTTCTTTCACTTTTGTCACCGATAAAAGGGAGCACTAAATACCTGGCTAAATACACCTGTGATTGTTATTGTAAGGAGACAATAGATGTGGAAATGCTTTGTAAACTATACAGGAATTTTCAGATTTGAGGGATCGTTCTTATGATTACTTGCTCCATAAAACGTCTCTTACTCTGTGCTAGGCACATAGCAAGCACTTTTAAGGTCAGCCCACTTATTTTTCGTAACAACCCTATATTGTGGGTACTACTGAGATGTTTCAACAAATAGATGCTATGCTGGAAGTACTCACTCATTTATGCCAAGAAATTTGGAAGACAGCTACCTGGCCAACTGAATGGAAGAGAGCCATAATTTTGCCCATTCTGAGGAAAGGTGATCCAACAGAATGTGGAAATCATCGAACAATATCACTGATATCACACACAAGTAAAATTTTGCTGAAGATAATTGTAAATTGTTTGCAGCAGTATATTAACAGGGAATTTCCAGAAATTCAAGCTGGATTCAGAAGAGGACATAGAACGAGGAATATTGTTGCTGATATCGGATGGATCTTGGCTGAAAGGAAAGAATACCAGAAAGATATTTACCTATGTTTTATTGACTACACAAAGGCATTTGACTGTGTGGGTCATAACATATTCTGGATAAAATTGAGAAGAACAGGAATTCCAGAACACTTAATTGTGTTCAAGAGGAACCTGTACATAGACCAGGAGGCAGTCATTTGAACAGGATGAGAGGATACTGCATGGTTTAAAATCAGGAAAGGAGTGTGTCAGGATTGTATCTTTTCACCATACTTATCCATTCTGTGTGCTGAGCTAATAATCTGAGAAGCTAGACTACATGAAGAAGAATGTGGCATCAGGATTGGAGGAAGACTCATTAGCAACCTGTGATCACAGATGACACAACCTTGCTTGCTGAAAGTGAAGATGACCTGAAGCACTCACTGATGAAGATCAAAGACTACAGTCTTCAGTATGGATTATACCTCAACATAAAGAAAACAAAAATCCTCACAACTGGACCAATAAGTAATATCGTGATAAACTGAGAAAAGATTGAAGTTGTCAAAGATTTCATTTTATTTGGATCCACAATCAACTCCCATGGTAGCAGCAGTCAAGAAATAAAATGACATATTGCATTGGGCAAACCTGCTGCAAAAAGACCTCTTTAATGTGTTAGGGAACAAAGATGTCACTTTGAAGGCTAGGCTGTGCCTCACCCAAGCCATGGTATTTTCAATTGCCTCATATGCATGTGAAGACCGGACAATGAATAAGGAAGACCAAAGAAGACTTGATGTCTTTGAATGATGGTGTTGGGGAAGAATACTGAAAGTACCATGGACTGCCAGAACAAGCAAATCTGTCCTGGAAGAAGTGCAGCCGAGATGCTCCTTAGAAGCAAGAATGGCCAGATTTCATCTCACCTACTTTGGCCATGTTGTCAGAGGGACCAGTCCCTGGAGAGGGATATCATGCTTGGTAAAGTAGAGGGCCATCAAAAAAAGGGAAGCCCCTCAACAAAATGGATTGACACTGTGGCAGCAATGATGGGCTTCAGCATAGCAAGGATCGTGAGGATGGTGCAGGGCCCAGAGCATTTTGTTCTGTTGCATAGAGGGTCTCTATGAGTCAGAGCTGACTCACTGGCACCTAACAACAACACAACATCATGCAGAGCTTGTTACATGTAAACTAGCTTTAACCACCGATAGAGGGTCAAATTTCAAGGTCACTTGAAATGACAGCTGAAACTATGTTGGTTCTTTCCCTATGTCATTGACATCTTTCAGATTGTTGTCGTTGCTGTTAACTGCTGCCCTCAAATGGGGCCCTGGCCTTGGAGACTTCACGCACAGTGGAACAAAACACTGCTCAGTCCCGCTCCATTCCCGTGATGGACTGGACCCATCTGTCAGAGAACTCTGCCCTTCCGGTCTTTCCTTTATCGATGTGTATTCTCTCAGAGAACAGCCCCCTATGGACAAAAGCTCTTCCCATCCCTTGCATTTTCACAGCAGATGAACCTTTCAGTTGTGAGTACCCAGCATTCGTACACAAGTAAAAGAAGTATTGGTGAAAAGATGGGCAGGGAAGGAGGTGGGAAAGCCTCTGTTATGTCTCTAAAATCACACCAAATAGATGGTCGTCTACTCAATATAAGAAGTACCTACTCAGATAAACAGCCTTGGAATTACTTTGACTTTTCCAGGTCTGCCCAGTTCTCCACAACCACACTGCAGTGCTCAACCTACTCCAGCCTTCAGTGCTTAATTAATAATGCTGAGTATAGAAAGAGGATCTGTCTGCAGTTCATGTAATGCTCCTATATTTAGATTCCGATACTACATATTTTTTAAATAGCCATCCAATGTTACTGATACACATTGAAATATTGACCCACTCGAGCCTGCAAAATAATTAATGATCTGCACCGCTATCTTTCTTTTATCAGGAATCAAAGTTAAGCTGACAACTGTAATCTCTAGGAGTCTTAATTGTGTCTAACAAAAGATGGTTTATTTTTCATTTCTTTCTAAACTTGGGGCATTATTTTTCAAGAAGTTTCAGAAGTGTAACATCCTTGGGGCCCAAAACTGAAGCAAGTGACCATGCTCTTTGGTTAGAAAGAATACAAACATTTTTAGAAAACCTTTTACTCTGTCACATAGCGTCACTGTTAGTTGGAATAGACTGGACTGCACACAACGACATCCAACGCAACACAGTAAAATCTCAGCTAGTCCAGACTCCACCAATTAAATCTGCCCCAGCAACCTCTTGAAAGAAAGTCAAATACAATATTTGCTAGTATATAAGCAAGGCCACTGCAAGGCTAGGTGACCAGTGTGCTAACCTATATAGTAACTAGATTATGTAAGTAAGGCCACTGCTAGCATGTATGGCAATTAGAGGTGAAAAAGAGACCCAAGGGCACTGGCTGGACTTGCAGAAGTATCTTTGTTCAAGTCAGAAGTCACTCCTTCCTCTCTTCTTAGTAGTGGGAGTGGGGGAGGAGCCAATGCCAGGGAGCACAGCAGTATGTCCAGAGCTTGCAGAGGATTTCATTCATCACTCACCCCTTTAGCCTGGTGCCTGTGTTCACTGCACAAACTTGATGAGCACACAACCTGACCTTGTATATAAAATATAGGATGTGTACAAGGAGCTGGTGTAGGACGGACTCCAATAACTTAAGGTCAATTGTTGAGGAAAAAAAAAATAACTTAAGTGCCTTTTGTCATACATGAATTTGAAATAATTTTAGAATAGTTTTGAGGGGGAAATACATTACACCTTCTCCTCATTTATCAACTATCTCATTATCTGACATTTACAACAATAGTAAAAAAAATCTACTGTCTATTTTTCGCCTTGATGGCAGATGTCTGGCAGTAACAAATGTTGAGATGCAAGGCGAGAGTAACGTTGGCCGTGATGGTTAAGGTTATGCATCAACTTGTCAATTTAGCCGTCATGTAATGATGCAGTCATCCTCCATTTTCACATAACATTGGTTTCCACGTAATGACCTGGCCTTTGAAACCTAACCATGTTGACAAGTGAGGAGAGAGTTTTCTGTGTTTATCATTTCTGACTATTTTCAGGTTCTCTTAATTTCCTCAGTTAGTAGAAGATGAAAATATCATAGCCCTGCAACATTGTTACCACGTTCTTTCTTGAACTCCATAACATTAATCTTGAACTTCATATCATCACGATGCCTCTATTGTTTTTGAGCCATCAATAATGGAAATAATAAATTTCATTCTAAAATATTAGAGGGAAAAACTCACACTCTGCCGCTGACCAGCTGGGTAACTTGTTATTTTATTAAAAAAGCAACTGAGAAGATGTGAAGCTCATACATTTGCAGGGATATTTGCTTTGCTCTGCCCTACCCCTAACAGCTGGCATCACCTATTATTTCTGCCTTTGGTGCAAGAACTTTTATTTGTAATATAGGCACAGGGATAAAGAGTATTTTTCTGGCAAAAAGAATTTTAAAAGCTGACATCAGAGACCTCATCTACCAAATTTTATATTCAAAAAAGGGATAACCTAAGGTCAGTGTATTGTCTACTCCCCTGCCCCCACTCCACAGAAAGCTGCCCTTACAATGGTTATAATGATATATTCACAGTGATTTCTGGGGGTCTTGTAAGACCCTGCATCCATCCAACAGAAATGCAGTTGCTTTGGGAATTCTGTGCTTACTCTATGAATCATAGACAGTAATCATGGGACCTAAGAGATCATGAGGCGCTCTGGTGGCATAGTGCCTAAGGCACTTGACTGCTAACCAGAAGGCTGGTGGTTCAAACCCACCAGGCACTCCTGGGAAGGAAGGTTGGGCAATCTACTTCCATAGTGATACAGCCTCAGAAACCCAAGGAGGGGGCGCTATGAGTCGGGTCTGACTAGACGGCACATAACAATAACAGCAACGATGACAACGACGATGACGAGAGATCTTGGAGTGAGAGCTTTCCAAGCTTTGCTGGTGGAAGACAGCAGATTCCCTGGTCCAAGTGTTTCAATGAGTCTAAGATGGGATCCAGGGATGTATTTAACAACAACCCTTGGTGATTCTTTTATGCAAAGTCTGGGAAGACCTGATGTACTTTTGTTTCACAGCAGGGAGGGGAAAGTCTTAAGAGGTAAGGCAACTTACCCAAGATGAAACAGCGGGTCCATGACAGAGTTGGGACTAGAACAGAAATAGCAGGGCTGGCATCAAGTCTTCATATTTGCAAGCATTGTCAATCACTGTATGGGTTAAAAACCTGTTGCTGTAAAATCAATTAGGACTCATAGTGACCCTAAACGACAGATTAGAACTGCCCCATAGCATTTCCAAGGCTGCAAGGATTGTGAGGCTGTCATAGGACTGGGCAGTGTTGCGTTCTGTCATACACAGCGTTGCTATGAGTTGGAGCCAACTCGACCACACCTAACAACAACAACAATCTCTACGGAGGAGTTCTGGTGGTGCAGTGCTTAAAGCATTTGGCTACTAACCAAAAGTTGGCAGTTTGAACTCACCAGCCGGTCCACAGGGGAAAGATGTGGCAGTCTACGTCTATAAAGATTTATAGCCTTAGAAGCCCTGGGGCAGTTTTACTGTGTCCTATGGGTTCCCTGTGAGTTGGAATAGACTCGGTGGCAGTGGGTCTGGGGTTTTAATCTTTACAGAAACAGTCTGGCATCTTTTTCTCCTGAGGAGCAGCTGGAGGCTTCGAACTGCTGACCTATCAGTAGCCAAGAGCGTAAGTACAGCACCACCAGGGCGCCTTTTGTGTGGGTTGCTAAGGTTGTTAAAGAAGATTGTTGAAGAGGTTATTAAAGAAGCAAATACTGCTCTCAGAACGTTCATTGGAAATTCTGGTTACCAGAAACATGTCATTTCAGATGTGTTCTGGTTAATTAAGCAGCCATGATACCTTTGTCCTTTATTTGCTGGACGTACTTCTCTCCCTCTTCTCTGATTGGCCCCCAAAACCTGCTAGCATACCATTCACTGGGCTCCCCTTCACAGCTTTGGGCCCACCTTGACTTCTGTCTTCCTCATACCTCTTGGCCAATGCATCTTATCTCCTTAAAACTTCTACCAAACCAGACATAAAACTTCTCCCAAACCTTTGACTCATGATGCACATTCCTATTTCATTCCTTTGCCATCCTTTCATTTAACTTTTCTGTCTAACATTAGTATACTCTTGTTCATATGAGTATTATGGTTTTCTCCATATGAGACAGTTGTCATATATTAGAAAGACCACCAACATCAAGATTAGACTATTAATTTCTGGTCCGAGCTCTGCCATTAATAAGCTGTGTGACCTTAAGAAAGTTACTTAATGGTTCAGGGCTTTTGTTATTCGACGAAGGGGTTAAACTCTGAGATCCTGTGTCCTTTCTTTCTAGGTGTCTGCCTCATCAGTTTAAGAATGGAACTATCTTTTCAAATTTAGTTTCTTCTTCTCACTGCTTCTAGTTCAAAAGTCACAGAGTGCTCACTCAGTAAATGCTGGCACTTCCTTCTTTGGTCTAGTTTGACCCACATATCTGCATGAGCACAAATAGTGCATGTAAACCTGGCATGTGAAGGCATCGGACCTCCTCTAACTTCACAAGGGAGGAGATCAGCATCAGCAACAGCTCAAAGCTGATTCCTATGAAACAGAAGTCAGACATACCTCCTCTCTCCAAACTTTACACCAGTTCTGACTGACATCAGTCATCACTCTCTACTCCTCTGCTAGGTTGGATATTCCATTGCAATGCCCACACCAAATGCACAGACAATACTCATGATTATGGAGTTTATTAGGAAATTAACATGTTACAATGTAGGATCAGGAAGGACTCAGGATACTGTCCCTTAATCAGGACAGCCTCTTCCCAGCTATGCTCAGCCCTCCCTGTCCCTTGACCCCTCAGGGCCTTGTACCCTTAGGCCCCTTGGCCCACCCTCTGCCCTGCTCAAGCAAGTGTTACAAACCTCTTTAGCTCCACCAATAAGTATCTTATTTATTGGTACCTTACTCTGCCAGGAAGCCTCTACCTGAAGGCATTCAACTCTCTTGCTCCAAGGGCTGCCAAGCTTAGCTCCATCAGCAAATGGCCAGAGGCACCCCACTTCACCAGCAAGCCTCCTGCCTGAAGGTGCGCAGCTCTCTCCCTGCATGGGTTGACATACCTACTGTGACCATCTTGCTCTGTGGGCCAGGGAGCCCCTGGGCCTTCTCCTGCCATCTCCTGGTTCTGCTGCCTGTGCTGCTGCTGTCCCTCTGCCACTGTCTCTGGCCTACAACTCTTGGTGTCCTGGGTCCAAGTGATTCTCAGTGTGGGGACCCCAGGTCCAAAGCACTTACTCCACTCCTGGCTTCTCTTTCTTGGTGGTATTCAGGTCCCCATCCTGCTCTGGAATGGGCTCTCTTTTTAGCCTTTCAGGATGGCAAAACTGACCAATCCCCTCGTTATGGTTCCTTATTGTATGGTCTCAACCCTGCAGGGTTCCGTGCACCTTATTTGCATATTAGCAAGATGTCCAATCCCCTTGGTGGGCCACAAGCACTGTATTTGCATAGCCCCACCCAATCATTGTGTGGAAGTCATGATGACGATGGCTAAAAATGCCAAATTAAGTAATTCCCTGCACTGCAGTGCATAAGCCACACTTCTGATCACAGTTGACCTTTGGAGTTTTTGTGTTTTGTGTTTTTTCCAAAGACACTAGATTTTTTAAAAAATAGTATGAAGTGTGTGCCTTTCCAATGTTATCATTCCTTCCCATGGAATGGCATGTCTTGTTCTGTGGTCCTTCACATTTGCCATTAAAATAAAGCATGGTTTTCATGTGACCCTTTATCTTACAAATTCTTAATTACAGGCATAGCACTCCTAACTTTTGCATTTATTGAATCATACTTTCCTTCATATTTTCTGGTCTGGTCATCTCTTTCCTATTCCATTTGCAGTTATGTCTCTATTTAAATCTGGGCTATTTGGTTTTCTGTTTTTGAGTTTGTTTAAAAGACAGTTGACTTTGTGGCCACAACTATAGTTGCATTTATTTGTTTTGTTTTAGAAAAGTAGCTCTTAAAACAAATGGCATCCGGAGGTGGGGCAAGATGGCGGACTAGGCAGAAGGATTGCACAGACCCTCTTCAACAAAGAAAAGGGAAACCAATTAACACAGACACAG
>NW_006922332.1:304753-308456 GCF_000298275.1 Orycteropus afer afer
AAAAAAAAAAAAAAAAATGGCATCCGATCACATATAAAACTGTTCTATTCAAGCAGTTGATCCACATACAAGTGGATTAAGTTTAGACAAACATAAATAAAAGAGAACAGAAGAGGTATGGAATGATAGGAACTGTGTATTCAATGAACAAAACATTCTTGAGTTTAAATACACAAGACCGTACGCCAAAAGTAGCTGGAGCTTTCAGAACCTTGGACAGTTAAAAGTACGCTTGATGCTGTAATCTCTGGATTACCACCATGTGAGTAACTACGCTACATTTTTAAATCTACAGTACCATGCCAGACGTGATGACTTTCAAATATTCTGCTAGTATTTTTTCAAATGAAGCAAAACTTTACAAACCTATAGAGAATGGATGCCAGTATCACCTATGATTTCCTTGCACTTTTTCTCTGATCTTTTGCTAAAATAGGTACAACAGGACATAATATTACTGAATATTCTGATGTGTCAAGTTACCTTACTTCCCAGCTGAAACCTGAAGATAATCATAACCACAGACAGTGACATTCAAGTGCAAATTGTTGGCCCACATTATGAAATTTAGATTCTAAATCTCTTATTTGTTCCCCACATATATTTTCAGAAAATACAAGCAACCAGCTTTTAAAGTGATCATAGAGACTATTCCATGACTCACATCTTGCAAGAAGAAAATAAAGACTTTCCTAATGTGGACCACAGAGCCCAGGCTGTGTCAACAGATATGCACAAGTGAATAGCTTCAAGGCATTGCTGGACTTAGACCCCAGGGAATGGTGGGGAGGCTCAGTGCACGGTGGCACTGAGTGACTGACACAAAAACACTGCCTTAGGTAGTGTGGCATAAGCAACCTAGTTTTACCCTAAGTTAGGTGGCCTTTGTTCTTGGCTCTGCAGAAATAACCTTTGGAATAATTGGGTTGCCTTTGTCTAGACTTCCAGGCCATACCTGAAAATGTGTGCTGGCAAACAGTGGCTGGTCAGACCAGAAATGACTCACCTGGGAGGCCAATATCCACTAGCCACAGGAAGAATGATTTTGCCTACCAGGCAGGACTGGCTGATGAAAAGCCCTTAAAATGGGGGCTCAGAGTACTTACTGGTAGGTGAGAACATTTGCTCTCAGGAAGGTAGTATGTCCCTTGGGACATGGAACTTTCACTTTGGAAACCCTCCCAGAGCTCACCCAATGCGTCTGTTCATTTGTATCCTTTCTGGCTGTAATGAATCAATAACTATAAGTATGGTATACTCTCCGTGAGTCATCCCAGCAAATTATCAAACCCAAAGGGATAGTAGCAGCCAGCCGTTCAGAAACAAACGGTGGCATGTGGACTCCCAAGCTTTGGGCTGCCATCCTGAAGGGATAATTGGAAACCAGCCCCAAATTTATGGCCCACAGGTTAGAAGGTGGTGGTGTCACGTGGACTTTCCACACTCGCGGCTGGAGTCTGCCTATTTGGTAGTCTGAAGTACCGTGTCCTTGAACTTTGTTGCTCTGACCTAGCTCTGGAAGGCTATGTTGGAGAGAGAGAACACCATCGCAGCGTCTGCTGACCAAGATGGAGAAGTGGGAACGTGGGTAGTGGAGCCACCACCACAGTTTGGAGATTTGATTCAGGTGGGTCCTTGTCATGCAGTAGTTTCCTATTTCAAGTGTAAGGAATTATGAAGAACTTTTAATTACACCATTATGAAGAATTACAGATGAGCAGTATCAAAAGAAAAAAGTTGAGCTCACTATCATCCAAGAAATGCAAACTGAAACGACAATGGGATGTTACTTTTCACTCTCAGGTTGGCAGAGATTAAAAGGGATGTAAGGAAATAGCCGCCTGCATGCAGTGCATGAATTGATACAAGTTCTTGGGAGGACAATTTGGAAATAGGGACCTAAAGCCTAACGAATGATGATGAAGCTGTGCCTGCAATAACATGGAAACATGTTCTCCGTTCATTGGTAAGTTGCAAAAAGCAAGTTACCACATTGCCCAATTGTATATTTATGATATTAAAACATGCATTCTGAAGGAATATACACTAAAACATCATTATTTCAGAGGGCAGGAGGGGTGAGTAGTTAAATTTTGTTCACATGTTTTCTAATGTATCTATATTCCACGTAAATTACCGTCTCCGTTTTAAAAGCATTTCATCCAAATACAATGACCTATTTTGACTCAGCAGAAGGATAAAGCTCATCATCACTGGGATTACCGCTGGCTCACTTCACCACACAGTGACTAAACGCTTCAAGGACATGCAGCAAAGAAGACAGAAGCTTGAACCCAAGAATTTCTAAGGTCTCTTTAATTAGTCAAATTATATACAGTGCCAATACACAGTAGCCAAGTACAGTGGAGGAACAATTTACACAGTTAGATTTTAAAGTCAGCCTGGGAGCTCTGGTGGCATAGTGCCTACGGCATTTGACTGCTAACCAGAAGGCTGGCAGTTCAAACCCACCAGGCACTCCTCAGAAGGAAGGCTGGGCGATCTACTTCTGCAGTGATACCACCTTGGAAACCCAAGGAGGGGTCCCTAGGAGTCAAAATCAACTCGACGGCAGTGAGTTTGGTTGTGTGTGTGTGGTTGTGTGTGTGTATGTGGGGTTAAAATAGCAAATTGTCAAAATTTCGCTTGAAGAGCCTCTAAGAAGTTCCCCTGTGGCGATACAATGCAATGCTGTATTTTAATAAACCCAACCCAGCCAGCTTTTCCTCCACTGATGAAATGATTGGCGGTTTCTGCAATTGGATGTTAGACAGAGTAGAGAGTTAGTGTTTAATGTCCATGTTGAACAAAAGCCCTAGAATGACAGTTAACATGGTGGGATGCTCAAACCATGACAAGACCACAGGAACCAAGACCAACTAATTGAACGATTATCAACTTGTGTCTCTGGTCTTCCATCTCACACTCATCCATGTGTGAGAGTCAGTGGGAATGGTCTCAGTGTTCAATTGCTCTTCCTCCCTCCCTCCCTCTCTCTCTCTCTCACACACACACACACACACACACACACTCTCCCCCTTTACCAGGCTCACACAGTGAATGTGTGCTAGTTAAGTGCATGTTTGCTGATTCACTTGGATTATTATTGAAAAAAAAAAACAAAAAACTGTGACTGCTGTTGTAACTTGAAAGTCATGGCTACTTGAGAAGACTCTGTCCTGATGTCCTCTCTGGGGATTCCAGATAGCATGAAAGCACTGTCCTCTATGCCCCCACCACACCCTGTGCACCACCTCTTCCATTAGAGTATGCAGTCTATCTACATATCGACTTTGTGGTCTATCTCATTGACCTATAGGAAACTTCTGCTGCTGCTGTTGTTGTGTGTTATCAGTTCTGACTCACAGTGACACTATAGGACAGAGTAGAACTGTCCCGTAGAGTTTCCAAGGCTGTAATCTTTTATTTTTAATTTTTTTATTGTGATTTGGGTGAAAAGTTACAGAGGAATTTCGTTTTCCATACAACAGTTCATACATATTTTTTTCATGACATTGATTACAATCCCCAAAATATAAGTTCTTTTCCTACTTCCTTCCTGTGGTTACCTTTTCCCTGTGTCCTTTCCTATGCATTCCTACCCTCTGAGCCATCTCCCTGTGCAAATACTGCCTTTCTGTTCTCCCATGATTGATTGTTCTATGGAGTGTGCCTCCCAACCCTAACCTCACTGCTGTCAAGT
>NW_006922332.1:308868-310012 GCF_000298275.1 Orycteropus afer afer
GAGGTTCGCATGGTTCATTAGTCCCTTGGACTGGACTAATTGTTTCCATGCATCTTTGGTTTTCATCATTCTTCTTTGCTCTGGATGAGAAGAGGGCAATTGTTGCAGTTTATATGGCCACTTGCAAGCTTTTAAGACCCCAGTCACTACTCACCAAAGTAGGATGTAGAACAATATTTTTGTGTAGTATGTTATCCCAATTGAACTTGATGTCCCCCACAACCATGGTCCCAAGCCCACGAACCCAACTCACTCCATCACGGTGGATGGCCGTGGCTAAAAAGTTTTAACTTTGTCCCCTGTTAACTGGATTACAAATATGGACATTCTTACAGTATCTAAAAATATGTATGTAGAAATATCACTTGCCAAACTTCTGAAAGGTCATGGGCATGTTCCCTTTTGCCTAGACACACCTGATCATTTGAAGAGTGTAATCTTTATTACGGATTGCCACGTTTTTCTCCTGCAGAATGGCTGGTGGGTTCAAAATGTCAATCTTTTAGTCAGCAGCTGAGAGCTTAACCACTGTACCACCAGGCCCTTTTATAGGGAACTCCTGGTACCTAAATTTTAAAACAACAACAATAATAATAATTCTTTTCCTTTCAGAGAGAAGGCTTTGCTCAAAACCATATCATCACCTCCCTCTGTATATCACATGTAAGGCTGAAAACCCCATCTGAGACAAGTACTTGCATCAGCTAAGGCTATAAGATTTCAAGTGTCAGAAAACCCAGCTCAAACCATCTTACATAGACAAGGGAGTTATTGGATCACGTTACTGAAAAGCCCCAGCATCAGTGGCTCTTCATGGCCTAACCCAAAGGGTTCAAAATGTCACTCCAATCCCATTTCTCCATCCACCTCTCAGCTTCACGTCTTCTGGACTGGCTCTGTTCTCAACAGGTTTCAAGGTGGCCACAGCATTTCCACAGTACATCCTCCTACGGTCAAGTCCAGCCAGCTTCCTCTCCCTGTGGAGTTCCAGCACCTGTCATTGCTTGCTACATACCATTGGTTTTGCCTGGGTCAAATGGCCATCCTTGAACCAATTACTGTGCCCCTTGGAAAGGGATGCTTGGATTGGTCAGGTCTGAATGAGTCATGCATACTCTCTGCTGTAGCTGGCAGTAGAGTCAAT
>NW_006922332.1:310422-312811 GCF_000298275.1 Orycteropus afer afer
ACAGAACTTTCAGTTCTTGAATCAGATTACTTCTACCCAAGAGTCATCCAAAGCTTTGCAGACCAGAGAAAATGTAGAACAGAACCTCAAATACCTAAAATTTAAAAAAGCAGACTTACTGGACCAGTTGAGATTGGAGGACTCCCAGAGACAACTTCCCTGAAGTATTCTTTAAACCTTGAAGCAAAACTAGTCTCTAAGGTCATCTTTCAGCTAAAAAACAGATTGGGTCATAAAATAAAGAATATCCTTTAAAACAACAACAACAACCACAAGAAAAACTTATATTGAGACCAAACAATCAGTGATTACTGTGAAACAAAGATAAGAATGTATAGCGGCAGGGAAACTAGATTAATGGAAACAGGACATCCAGAAGGGAAATAGTGTAGATGTTCACACATTGTGAAGAATGAAACAATGTCACTCAACAATTTGGGTAGAAGATGTTGAATGGGAACATGAGCTGTTGTGTAAACCTTCACTGAAAACACATTATCAGTTGTCTCTTGAGGTCAAATATCAAGAAAATCAAGCAAGTTTTTCTAACCCATAAATTATTATTTAAAAAAAAATCTTTTCAGACCTCAATATACAGTGGCATAAGGTATATAGTAAACAAAACAAAACAAAACCCACTGCCATCCAGTCAATTCCGACTCATAAGGACCCTATAGGACAGAGTAGAACTGCCCCATGCGGTTTCCAAGGCTGTAAATCTTTACAGAAGCAAAGCCCAAACCAAACCCACTGCTGAAGAGTCAATTCTGACTCACAGCGCCCCTAGAGGACAGAGTAGAACTGCCTCATAGGGTTTCAAGGCTATAAACCTTTATGGAAGCCAACTGCCTCATCTTCCTCTCAGGGAGAAGCTACTGGGTTGGAACTGCCAACCATTTAGTTAGCAACCAAATGCTTTACCCACATGCCACCACAGTAAACGGAATACTTGAAAACCTTTTTTTAAAATTCCTAGTATATCCTTATGTTTAAAACCACATATGAAAATGAAATTATCCAGTATCTATAAAGAACCCTCACAATTCAATAACTAAAGATATCCAACAGAAAACTGGGCAAAAACCCTAAACAGACACTTCCCCAAAGAAGCTATCCAATGACTGGCACACATGTGAAAAGAGCCAACTTTATTAGTCATTAAGGAAATACCAATTGAAACCATGTGATATTACTACACACTCAACACCAGTATTTGTGGGTATATACAGCAGCCAGGATTCTCCTCCACTACGGGTGAGATACAAACTGGGACTGCCATTTGGAAAACTATTTGGCAGGGTGCATGTGCTTCTCCCATGACACAGACATTTCACTCTCAGATATATATTCAACTGTCTATGGTCACCAAAGGCATGACCAAGAATGTTTATTTGAAGCACAATTTGTAGCAGTAAAACACTGAAAACTACCCAGATGCCCATCAAGAGTAGAATAGATCAGTAAGTTGTAATAGAGTGACACAGTTTAATACCTTGCAGCAGAATGAACAAAAAGCATGGATAGGTCCCACACACATAAAGCTAAATTAAAGAAGCCAGACACAAAGGAGTACTAACTGTATGATCCATTTATACAAAAGTTGAAACCAGGCAAAACAAACCTAAGCTATTTGCAGGCAAGCTATCAGTGCACCCAGAGAAGGGGAGGGACTGGAAGGGGAAGAGGGATGCTGTTGGGGTCCTGTCAACATTCTAGTTCTTGATACAGGTGCTGGTTGTACACTTGTATGTGTTCACTTTATGGAAATCCAGCTAGCTGGTGCTTACGTGCACTTCTCTGTATGTATATTACACTTTAAAGGTTAAAAATAAAAGAGGAAGAAACCAGTGAAGTCTCCAGACTGACATTTTCTTCCACTCCCAATTCCCTTGATGTTTTATAAAGTTGCCTTTACTGTTAAAATACTTGCTCTGTTTTAACAAGTGGTGGGTGGTTGATGTGATTTCTCTATAAATAGTTTGCATAGTCGTTTAGGAAGCTCATATAAATGTTAGCTCTGAGCACTTGGGGGTGTACACAATATGTTTTCTCGGAGAGATTACACTACCAGGTCCTAGAACTTCAACTCAGCTTTATTTTATACATGCAGCACAGCCCCCAAAGTACTTACAATGTCCAGCTTCACATTATACCTCAACTGATCCCTTGAAGTTCACAGTTATTACAACCATTACATTAAGGCAAAACTCAGATAGACCCTCCGTTACTGATCCTGAAATCTCTGTTGAAATAATGAAGAAAGTCTGAGAAGATCTGCTATCATTTTTGTACTATTGCTATTTTCCAAGTCTAGCAGATTTACAATAACTAATGGTTGGATTTCAATGAATTTTAGGGCCCAGACTCCAGTCTCCTCCATATAAGTCCA
>NW_006922332.1:318691-323029 GCF_000298275.1 Orycteropus afer afer
GAAGTAGACTGCTCATCTTCCTTCCACAGAGCAGGTGGTGGGTTTGAACCACCAACCTTCTGATTAGCAATCAAATGTCTTAAGCACTGTACCACCAGAGCTCCTTACAAAGAGCCCCTACAGTTTCCCAAATAAGGGGCTGGATATCTTGAGTATGAAAATATCCTGTTTATTTCTCCAGCCTTTATAGACTTCTTTACTTTCAGTGTTAAAGCTCTTGCTACAGAGACCATCTGCATTTTAATAATGCATGGTGCATTACATGAAATAATAGGGATAACAGCAACACACAGGGGCTACCATCACAAAAACTTGTTGCTATAACCAAACCCCTCACGGGACTGAGTTGCTGGGCTTGAGGTTTAGGGATCATAGTCTCAAGGACATCTATGTCAACTGTCATAACATAGTCCATAAAGATAGTGGTCTGTGTCCTACTTTGGTCTTAAAAACTTGTGAATGGCCATCTAAGATACAGCTCTTAGTCTCTTCCTATCCAGAGCAAAGAAGGGTGAAGAAAACCAAAGACTCAAGGAAGAAGCAATTAGTCCAAAGGACTCATGGATCATATGAACCACAGCCTCCCCAAGGCTAAGAGCAGAACAAGATGGCAGTGCCTGGCTACCACTACCTACCACTCTGACTGCAATCGCAACAGAAAGTTCCCAACAGAGTGAGAGAAAAATGTAGGAAAAAATTCAAATTCATAAAACAAACAAACAAAAGACCCAACTTGCTGGTCTGACGGAGACTGGTAGGACACCTTAGACTATGGTCCTTAGATACCCTTCCAACTCAGGACTGAACCCACTCCCAGAGACCACCTTATAGCCAAACAAAAGGCTGGCCTATAATTATAAGTGAACAATAATACCTGTGAGGAGCGTGTTCCTCAGAATATTCAACTATACAAGATCAGAAGAACAAATTTGTCCAAAAGTAAAATTCAGAAATCAGGAAGGGGCGGGAAAGACAGATGAATGGAAATAGCAAAGACAGTGAACGGAATGGGGAACCCCGAGGGAAGAGGGGAGAAAACTGACACATTGAGGAGACCGCAAGCAATATCATGAAACAATCTATGTATAAATTGTCCAACAGGAAACTAATTAGCTTTGTCAACTTTCACCAAAACCACAATAAAATGGCCCCTGAAAAAAGAAAACAAACAACAGCGAAAACAGAATCAAAGATAAACTATTAAGGATCCACCTCCTGTTTGCTGCAAAGGGCTATCTGCAAATGGAAAAAGGAATTAGCTGACAAAATGTTAAATCAGTCACAATCTGAAATATTTCAACCATGTAAGCCTGCCATGGGAACCAATTAGCTGATTTTAAAACTCAAAACAAGGCTTTTTAATAAACACCTGAGCTTTGTTGTTGTTGTTTTGTTTTGTTTTTTAAGCAGGACATTGGTTCAAAACATGCCTATATAATTAGACACCTATTTATAATTAGACATCTAAAAATGCCTATAATTAGCTTGTTCTATCCAGCTTTTTTTAAACAGATAACTTCTTGCATTTAATTCTTTATCCATTTTGGTAGACAAAGGGTTAATTAAAGATAGGCACTTCTATTTTTAGCTGTTACTATATAGCCAGGCTCCCATCCAGTCTAAAAACAGCCTTGCCTTTTGTACCATTTTTAACCCTGCAAAGCTGAGACTCATGTCTATCCAAATTAAGGATAAGCTTAAATAGCCCATCCTCAGTCAAAACCATGGCAACCGATATACAGTACATCGCCTGCATCTTGCCTAGTAGCCCTTAAAATTCTTTCATCACGAAACAGGAAATCCGTTTTGTTTGAATGTTGTTTAAGGGCAGATTTACACTCTAGGAGACTCAATCATCTGCTTTCATTTAGGGGAAGAAATGGATTTAAGATACCGTAAGCTTTACAGTTGGGAAGAGCCAGAAGTAACGTCATTATTTATTTAGCCACTGTCTTATTTCAAAAAAAGATCTGAGGCAAACCAGAAGAATTCCCAAGGGGCGGTGGGATGGAGAAAATGAGAAACACTATTGGGGTATGGGCTTTGGACATTAATGGCTGCACAAACAACTGATTTGAAAGTCAGGTTAAACAATAATAATAAAATTGGATCCTGTACCATGACACTCTCCAAATACCACTATTATTGGAATAGTGTCTTTTGTTTGATAATGAAAATAGGTTTATGAACTTCTGATGATACAACCCATCCATGCTCAAGCAGACAATCCATTCTTGTGTTGTTAGTTGCCATCCAGTTGGCTCTGACTCACGGCGACCTCACATAGAACAGAACAAAACATTGCCCCGTCCTGTGACATCTTCATGATTGGTGGGAAGTGGATCACGGGGCCTTTTTTCCTGGTCTGTCTTAGTCTGAAGCTCCACTGAAACCTGTCCATCATGGGTGACCTAGCTGGTATTTGAAAGACCAGTGGAATAGCTTCCAGCATCATGGCAACATGCAAGCAAACACAGTACAACAAACTGACAGACAAGACAGTAGCCATGCTTTTCAGAAGAGTATAAAAAAGAAAGTAAAACTCGGCCCAAATCATCCAGAAGCAACTGTTAAAATATCCCTCTATGATGTACCACATGCATGCCCTACTAACTTAATGACATGTAATAGATGTACCTGAGATGGTATGTTGCATGATGTTTTGTGACCTCTTTCACTCAATTCACTGCAAAGATCTTTCCATACCAATCAATATGATTTGGCATATATTCTACTGCATAGATGTACCATAATTTATTTAAGTAAATCTCTATTTAGGAATATTTAGAATGTTTCCAGCTTTTTGGTTTTACAAACAACAGAACGAAGAGGATTCTTTTATATACATGTCTTTGTACAACTGGGCCAAATATCTCCACAAAATTAAATCCTATGTGTGAAATTGCTAGGTCAAAGTGTAAATATATTTTTTAATTTTGGGTCCATATCAACCGGCTTGCCCTCTAGAAAAGTTGAACTAATGTATTCACCTGCACAAGACACGAGAGTGAAGTTTCGCTACACCTCACCGATATTGGGTAACTCAGTCTTTTTTTACCTTTCCCAATTTATAGACAAGATGTCATCATGTTTTGATGGTAGCAGCTCTTTTCCCAACCTTAAGAAAAGGAGAAATATAATTAAATTCAATGAGATAGTTGAACTAGATGATTTTGAAAGTTTCCTCCAATTTTAAAATTTAACAATTCTACAAAATGTCCTTAATTCATTCCTGTCAAGCATCTACTATAAGAAAGACCCCAGGGGAAGAGACCTTAACCTTGGGCATCTGAAGTTGGCATTATCTGTATTTATTTTATAGAGGGCAAATGTGGGACTCAGAATGGGTTAAATCAGAGCAGAGTCAGAGCCGGTTAATCTGGCTAGAAAGCTGTTTTCCCTGTGCCTTGCTGTATGTATTTCACTAGCATCCCTGCCCTTATAGTCCACTCAGGGGCAATGGCAGAAATCACATACAAATAATTCAAGTCACGTCTTCTTATTCCTAAGGTCAGTCAGGGGCCTTGTTTTCCTCCACCCAGTCCCCCTGCCACCTTGTGTCATTCACTTAGCATTCAATATGGTGCTTGACCATTCAGTGGACATGTAATAAAGACTATGTTTCCCTCTATCTGCCTGCCTACCTGGATTGGAGGAGCAAAACTATTTCTGTAGATAAAGGAGTCCCTACTCATACCAGAGTAGCCTGGCAGCTAGAAGGCTTTTAGCCTCAGGATTGGACATGCCATCTAACTGATCCCTCACTTCTACCCCCTCTTTCTCTTTGCCCTGCCAAGCCTGACCAGACCTGGAGCCACGAGCCCAGAGAAATGGACTGAGCTCCAAAGACAGCAACACAGTCAGCTCAGGGGTACAAATGAGGCGAGTCATACATACTCTTTGAAAGCTCTGTTGTTGCTGTTTGCTGCCATCAAGTCAACATGCGACTCATGGCCACCTCATGCACAATGGCATCTGACTGTCGTGACCCAGAGGGTTTTCACCGGCTGATTTTCAGGAGGCGATCACCAGCCTTTCTTCACAGTCTTTATTAGTTTGGATGCTCCAGTGAAACCTTTTCAGCATCATAGCAACATGCAAACCTCCCCTGACAGTGGGGAGACGCATTGGCTGGGCACTGATGGATGGTAGAATTTTGCCACTGAAGCACCAATGCCTCCACTCTTCTATGTAACCTGACTAAACTTGTCAATACATTTTACAATTTCCACAATGTTTTCTAATCCTTTGACCTTTATTATTATTATTATTATGGTGATCTGGGTGAAAGTTTCCAAATTCACTTTCCATACAGCAGTTCACATACACTTTGTTTCA
>NW_006922332.1:325514-326627 GCF_000298275.1 Orycteropus afer afer
GATGGCTGCACCTCCATTCACCAAGAGGGTGTGGGGTCTGAGAGTAACAAGGTGAATATCGTACCTTTCCAGTCATTGGTGGCAGGGATGTCCTTATGGTTCCTGGCAAGTGGAACCCATTCTTAGGTCCCTGGAACCTGGGAGAATGCTGTTGCTTTAAATAACCAAAACAGTCCAACCGCGTGTAAACATTCAAAATGGCTCCATCCTCCGTACAGGCAAATATCCACAGTTCAGCCTGTCTCCCTCTTTACTGCTTCCTCTTTTATTCACCAGCCACCAGTGCAGTCCTCCATGCAGCCCCTGGCTAGCAGGGCTGATCTTTAGGTCAATTCTCAGGTCCCAGCACCCCTTTGCAATATCCCAGCTGTCCATGCTGTCAGGATCCCTGACAGACCACAGCTCCGTATGTCTCCTTTTTCAGTGTTTTCATGCAGGTTCTTCCACTAGTTGGATTCCAGTCCACTTCTGTATCCTTCCCTTCAAAGCTCAGGGGTCCAGGATTATCTTCTGTATCTGTGTTAATTGGTTCCCCTTTTCTTTGTTGAAGAGGGTCTGTACAGTCTTTCTGCCTATTCTGCCATCTTCCACCTCTGACATTTTTACAGTATCTTTGACTTTACCAATATCATCATCATCATTATTGTTATTAACCATTCGTTGTTGTTAGTTGCCATCACATCAATTCCAACTCTTGGAGACCCAATGGTGCAGAGCAGAACAGTTGCATAGAGTTTCCAAGGTTAGTCACTATGAGTGATTCAAATTTTCTATAAATCAATGTAGCTTAAATACGGCACATCTCAAGTATCACTGCTCTAGATCAGTGAGTTCTGAGAACTAACATGCCATGTGAGTAAGCAGTTCAGGACCAAGAAGTTACTGAATTCTAATTGATTACATTCACCTGTGGCCTGACAGGTCCAACTGTCAGCAGTAAAAGTATACTCACAATGGTCTAAGACCTAGACTCTACATAAGCCTTCTTGCAAAAAAAATGGTACACTGCACTTTTAATAGTTCACATGGTGCAGATTAACTTTTTAACTTAGTAGTGTAAACATGCAACAAGGTGCAATTCAATGATATCTACAGATAAAATACCCTCAAAAA
>NW_006922332.1:327967-329605 GCF_000298275.1 Orycteropus afer afer
AGCTCCTTAATATGATATGAGGCCCCTGAAACTCGGACCAGGGGTGGAGGCTGTTAGAGCAGTTAGCTTTCCCTGACTAATACAGCATGCAGGAGCCCAGGGCAAAAGTGGATGCCTACACCATATATACCCACTCTGGCAAACTGTCTGGCAATGTTTTCTGCAACCTACCCCTCTGCTTAATCTCTAATAACTCACCCTGAGCTGGAGAACAAAGAGAAGTATGTTGGGTTGTCACACTGTAGCATGCTGATATGACTTTTGAAAAGAGAAATAAAGAAGGTAAAGAACATACATTCTCGAGGTTAAGACATGTTACCCCAATCAACAAAGGTTTACCACATGTGTTCTCTAAAGGAATCATCCTTTTAGGTGCTGGGGATACAAAGGTATAAAGCCTCATCTCTGCTTTGGAACTGTGATAGTTGGAGCTGTGTGTCAACTTGGCTGGACCCCAGTTCTGTGTGGTTGTTCCCATGATGGGATCGGATGATTGTGATTGTATTCTGAGTGGCCAATCTGTCAAGGGGAGTTTCCCTAGGGGTGTGGCCTGCTTCCAGGATATCCTGGGACATCCTGGGAAGAGAGACATTCTTCTGTGGATCGGGATTCTGTTGTGCTGCTTACAACTTTCCGTGAGTGAGCAGTACACCATTCAGCCTGGAGATCCATTCGGCCTGGAGATCATGGATTTGTCATTCGTTGGAGTCAACAGCCACTGTACTGCCTGCCAGCCTTGAGCTTCTCAGCCTCCTGCAGTTGCAGAAGCTAAGAAAAGCCTCCAGCCTGACCTTTGCTCCAGGGACTTTGCCCTTGCCGGCTTCTATAAGTTTGTGAGCCATTTTCCTAAGATAAAATTCTCTCTCTCTCTCTCTCTTTATATATATATACATATATAAACATTGCTGTTTTTTGTTTCTCTAGAGAACCCAGTCTAACACAGGAACTAAAACAACAACAAAAAACCCTATAATCTTGGCCTTCAACAAGCTTACAAACTATTTGGGAAAACATGGCTTGAAAGGCAGTTGGTCAATGAAGGAGGACAAACTTCACAGTCAGACAGAACTGAGTTGAAATACCAGATATATTACTTATTAAATCTATGGAAAATTACTTATGCACTCAGTGCTTCTTCATTTTTAAACTAGGATAATAACTGGTAGCTATGGTTAATTCCATAAATTTTTTATTTTGAAATAAATTCAAACTTACAGAAGCGTTGCAAGAGAATTCCTATCTCCCCTTCACCTACTTTCCCTTAATGGTAACAACTTACACAGCCATGGTACAGTGATATACACTAAGAAATTAACATTGCTACAGTACTAATAGCCAAATGATAGACTTTACTAGGATTTCCCAATAAGCCTCTATTTCTGATCCAAGATCCATTTCCAGAATACAACCTTGCATTTGATGGTCATATCTCCTTAGTCCCCTACTATCTATGACAGCTTCCTTGTATCTCATGACTTTGCCACTTTTGAAGAGTACTGGTCACATATTTTGTATAATGTCTCTCAGTGTGGATTTGTCTGGTGTTCACTCTTGATTACACTGAGGTTATAGATTTGGGGAAAGAATATCACAGTTGATGCTCTCACATCCTGTCAAGAAGTATGTGATAACAACATG
>NW_006922332.1:330650-331903 GCF_000298275.1 Orycteropus afer afer
GAGACAATAAATTCTGTTCTTCGGAGCAGCCCACATTGTGGTACTTTGTTATGGCAGTCCTAGAAAACTAGTGTACTTGGTTAAGGTGTTATCTACAGGTTTTTCCCCCATAAAGTTATCCTTTCGTCCCATGAAATACTCTCTTCAATAGAAGTGTCACTTTTAAGAGCCGGAGAATAAATTTCACCGCCCAGAGCAAGCAGTATCAGAGACTTTGTGGACACATGTTAAGACCATCACAGTAATTAATAAATATTTTAGGGACATACTATGAGACCATGAAAATATTGTTTCTCTTTAACCTTCAACCATTCACTATAGAATCCTGCCTACAGCAATATCACTCTGGTGTTCTTGTGAGTGTCTCCTTCCCTCATTCTTTCTATTCGTATTGATTAGAATGGTTCTTTAAGGAAGACTTGGCCCTTCTGCTCACTTATATATTTATTCAAACATTTTTATCAGTAAGGACTCAAGATACTTACTTCATTCTTTGAATTAGAATCCCACACTATCATCATTTTCTTGTTCAAATTGTTTCAGTTTTAGCCATTCAAGTGCTGTTGGATTGGCCCTGTGTCCTTTTAACACCCATCTTTGAGCACTTTCTTACTTTCCGATCTTTAAAGACAAACCCTGAGCACTATATGTGCTTGTAATAAATGCCACTGCTTCTAGATCCTCTTAGCAGAAGGAGCTAGGAAATGTATTTATGTGCACAAACCCACGTATCCACCATTCGTCTGTCAGTTTGTCCTACTGTGGTGGCTTGTGGGTTGCTATGATGCTAGAAGCTATGCCACTGGTATTTTCAATACCAGCAGACCACTCGTGGTGACAGGTCTCAGTGGAAATTCCAAACTGAGACAGACTAGGAAGACAAGACCTGGTGACCTACTTCCAAATACTGTTGTCATTGTTGTTAGTGCCATTGAGTTGGCACCTATGTACAACAGAGTGAAACACTGCCCAGTCCTGTGATAGTTCCATGATCCTTGCTATACCTGAGAGCCCATGATTGTAGCCACTGCACTGATCCATCTTGCTAAGGGCCTTCCCCCTTTTCACTCACCCTCCACTTTACCAAGCATGACATCCTTCTCCAGGAAATGGTCCCTTCTGACAACATGACCTAAATAGGTGAGACGAAGACTGGCCATTCTTGCTTCCAAGGAGCATCCCAGCTGCGCTTCTTCCAGGACAGACCAAATACTAGCCAGTGAAAATCTTATGGATCACAACAGAACATTTTC
>NW_006922332.1:363011-364839 GCF_000298275.1 Orycteropus afer afer
CATCAACATTTTTTAAGGATATGGAAAAATTAATCACTAACTTTATATGGAAAGGGAAGAGACCTCAGATAAGCAAAGCACTACTGAAGAGGAACAAAGTAGGAAGTCTCACACTGCCTGATTTCAAAACCTACCATACAGCCACACTGGTCGAAACTGCCTGGTATTGGTACAATGACAGACACATAGACCAATGGAGTAGAATTAAGAACCCAGAAATAGATCCATCGACCCATGGTCAGCTGATCTTTGACAAAGGGCCAAAATCCATTAAATGAGAAGAGAATGTTTAATAAATGGTGCTGGCAAAATGGGATATCCATTTGCAGAAAAATGAAACAAGATCTGTACCTCACACCATACATAAAAACTAACTTCAGATGGATCAAAGACTTAAATGTGAAACCTAAAACTATCAAGTTCCTCAAGGAAAAACGAGGGGCATATTTAAGGGCCCTAATATATGGCATAAATGGACTATCAAGCATAACCCAAAATGCACAAACAGCAGAAGAGAAACTAGATGAATGGGACCTTCTAAACAAGAAATTTTTATGTGCTTCCAAAGACTACTCCAAGAGTCAAAAGAGAACCTACAGACTGGGAAAAAATATTTGGCAATGACATATTTGACAAGGGACTTATCTCTAGAATTTACAGAAAATTCCAGCACCTCAACAACAAAAAGGCAATCCAATTAAAAAATGGATTGACAAGATGATATGAATAGACACTTCACCAAGGAGGATATTCAGGCAGTCAACAGACATATGAAGAGATGCTCAAGATCATTAGCCATTAGAGAGATGCAAATCAAAACAATAAGATACCATCTTGCCCCAGCACTAGTAGCAAAGTTCAACAAGACAGAAAATAGCAAATGCTGGAGAGGATGCAGAGAGATTGGGACTCTCATACACTGCTGGTGGGACTGTAAAAGGGTACAACCACTGTGGAAAGCAGTATGATGACTCCTTAAAAAGTTAGAATTAGAAATACCATTTGACCCAGCCATTCCATTACTAGGTATATATCCTATAGAAGTGAGAGCCGTGACAAGAACAGACATATGCACACCCACGTTCATTGCAGCACTATTTACAAAGCAAAAAGATGGAAACAACCTAGATGTCCATCAACTGAGAATGGATAACCAAACTATGGTACATACACACAATGGAATACTATGCAACCCTAAATAATAACGTGGCATCTGCAAAACACCACATAACATGGATGAACTTGGAGGACATTAAGCTGAGTAAAATAAGTCAATCACAGAAGGACAAATATTGTATTAGTCCATTATTGTAAAAGTCAAGGAAAGGTTTATATATGGAAGGAAATTTTCTTTGTTGGTTACTAGGGGTGGGAGGGGAGGGAAGGGAACACTGTTAGATAGGTAGAGATAAGTATTGATTTGGGTGAAGGGCAATGTACCAAATGTGAGTGGTCAACATGGTGGCATTGAGGAAGAGGAAGACAAAGAGAGGTACATGGGAGGTGCAGACAGGAAAGATGAACCCTGTTGCACTCACAGTACTGCATTGTCAGTGAAGGCAAACATGGGTATATGTGTGGATAGATGGGTGGACAAGTGAACTATGAGGTATGTCCATGTAGCAGCCAGTGTACCCAAGACCATGTATAGGGTTGGCAGACAATGGTTCTATGAGTGTATTTGTATGATCTGTAAGAATTTCCAGGTGTATAGTAGAGCTGACAAGAGGTAAGGTTGTAGTCATGTCTTGGTCAAAAGCCAAGTAGTTGAACTGGTGGGCTTGGGACCATAGTCACAGGGGACATCAAGCTCAATTGGTATAACATA
>NW_006922332.1:365219-370283 GCF_000298275.1 Orycteropus afer afer
GATAGAGCCTAGTGGAACCACTGAGACTATGGCCCCTAGCTGCCCTTCACGTCTGGAATTGAACCCACACTTGTGGCTTCCAGCCAAACAAAAGACAGGTGTATGAGTTGAACATTTATCTGAGATAGATACACTCCTTGGAGAGAACAATCATGGGAGAAAGAAGGGCTGTGTATGCACAGGGAGACAGCTCAGGGGGTAGGGGTGCATGGAGGGATGGACACAGGGAAGAGCTAACTATTGGGAGGAAGTGGGAGGGGAGCTGTTGCATTGGGGTAAATTGAAGCCAATGTCATGAGACGAAGTGTATGTGAACTGCTGTATGGAAAGTAAATTTGCTCTCTAAACTTTCACCCAAATCACAATAAAAAATAAATAAAAAGAAAGTCACAAGGTTGACAGAGCATGGCAGACTGCTGAACAACAACACGGCTACACGTAGGGTTCAAGTGTGCCATAAGGTGGAGACCTTCCTCAAAGTTGCTTTTTATATACTGGAAGCAGACCATATCCCTAAAGCAGCTACTCAGCAGCTCCAATAAATTCCAGCATGGAGTTAATTACCAGTTTCATCATGGGGAATAACTACATCCAGCTGCCCAGCCACACAACCAGGCCCAGCCAAGGTGACACATAAACTTAACTACCATGGTAAGCACTCAGCTGTTAACAAGAAGATTGGTAGTTTGAATTCATCCAGCAGCTCTTCAGGAGAAAGCTCTGGCAATCCACTTCTGTGAAGACTGCAGCCAAGAAAACCCTATGGGGCAGCTCTACTCTTCATATGGGTCACCATGAGTTCAAATCGACTCAATGGCTCACAACAACGGGAAAAAGCTGCCTTTGAAAAATACTCAGTTTTTCATAAAATTAAAGGGCTGGAAGTAACATTTATTGCAATGTAACTCATTTTATAGGTTAGGAAATTGAGGCTGAGAGATATATCTTGTTGTTGAAGTTCGTGTATCTAGTTAAGACCACACAGCACAAGGATCCCAATCTTGTAATTATTCATTCTATAACGGTTCCATGTTATTATAAGCCAAACCTTTAGATTTGTTTGACCAGTTCTTCCAGCTAATTCCCAGAATTATAGACAATGCCCAGGGTGGTGCGATTGGTTCACAGACTTGGCTGCTAACTGAGAATTTGAAGATTCAAGTCCACCCAGAGGTTCATTAGAAGAAAGGCCTTGTGATTACTTAAAAAAAAAAAAAAAAATCAACCATTGGAAACCTTACGAGGCACAGTTCTACTCTGAGACACATGGGATTGCCATGAGATGGCATCAAGTCAACAGCAACTGGTTTGGGATGAGTAACAAAAAACCCAAAGGTTGAGTCCTCTGTCTTACGGAAGTCTGAAAACAGATCCTCCAGAGTTGGAATGAACCACCACCTAGTCAGAGGTCAGGCTCTTTGTCACTGGTTACTGTGCTGTGCGTTGCCTTTACTCCCAGGGACACTTCATGGTTTGAGACGGCTGCTCTAGCTCCTGCCATCACATCCACATTCCATACAGCGGAAAGGAGGAAGAGGAAGAAAAAGGACACACTCTCCCGTAAAAACACATCCACAATGCTGCACAAAGATCTCCCATTTTATCCCATTCACTAGAATTTTGTCATATGTGCATATGTGCAAAGGAAGATGAGAAATGTAAGTTTGTGCCCCATGTGGTCCAACTGAAACTTGGGAGTTCTATCATTACATAAGGGAAAATAGATACAAGGAGCATTAGAAGTCTCTGCTATAATTTGTGAGAGGAATTTGTATTTGTTTGTTATATATAAATGAAAACCAGTGTTCTTATTTGTCTGGAAGATTTTTGTTTGTTTGTTTAATGTCCATGCTGGGCGTTAATGTGATAGTCCTTTCTAGAACAGGATGGCATTAAGTGTTTCTTCTTTTTGTCATGTGCTGTTGAGTTGCCTACAACTCATAGCAACGCTACATATAACCGACCAAAACACTGCCCAGTCCTGTGCTAGCCTCTCAGTCTTTGCCATGTGCCAAAGCGGCAGGGAGGCTGCATCTTCCGACCTCCTCTAATCCCAAAAGAGGAAGACAGAATCACCACCAGTAGCCCTAGGCCTATTCCTGCAAGGCCAGACATGCTGCCTCCCTCCAGCTCTTTCACCAACCCCGACACCAACCGTTCCTGCCACAGCACCCACCACCTCTCTGCTGGGTTCAATAATTCGCTGCAGTGGCCACACAGAACTCACAAATTATGGGGTTTATTAGGGAAGCAACAGGCTACAATTCAAGTTCAGGAACATGATCAGTCTCTCAGCCTGCCATCTCTCAGCCGACAGTCTTTCTCCCAGCAGCACATGTCTCTTGGTGTCTCTCTCTCAGCAATGCGTGTCTCTTGCATCTCCCAGCTGGCAGTGAGAGATTTCTTCTGCCTCTAGGAGGGCTCCTTTTTGAGCCTGGCAGAGTGGCCAAATTTACCAATCCCAACATCAGAACTCTATATACCTAAGAGAGAGAGAACTTCCCAGAAAATTATTTTGTGCTGATCCCAACAGAAATACCCCAGGTGGGTAACTTTAATAACCAGGAGCTACTTGGTTCCTCATGGCAAATTCCACCATGGAGTTTACAAAGACTTATGGCTAGAAAAGCCACACTATGGAATTTACTACACCGTGCCATGCTTGAGCTCATCATTGCAGCCACCATGTCAATCCATCTCATTGAGAGTCTTTTCCTTCTTCACTGACCCTCTACTTCACCAAGCATAATATCTTGCTCTAGGGAATGGTACCTTCTGACAACATGACCAAAGTAGATGAGATGAGATCTGGCCATTCTTGCATCCAAGGAGCATTCTGGCTGCACTTCCTCCAGAGCAGATTTGTTCATTTGTTGTTAAGTACTTAGCAGGATTGCTTTCCTGGGTTCCCTGAACTATGTCCAAGGCCTAAAAAGAGAACAAGAAGTAATGGGTACCCATGCTGTTATTTCTGAGAAATGCTTGTAAAGTTGGTCACTGAGAGACATGATTTGAACAAAAAGACTCCGAACCCATGTATTATTTCCCAGTGCACTCCACCATAAACTAGGTGGTGGTGGTGGCTCAAAGCAATGCACATTTATTCTCTCACAGTTCCAGAGGCCAGAGGCCAGAAATCAGTGTCACTGGGCCAAAATCAAGGCATCAGCCCGGCTGCATTCCCTCCAGAGACTCTGGGGTAGAATCTTTTCTTTGCCTCTTGTAGCTTCTGGTGGCTGCTGGCATTCCTTGGCTTGCAGCTGCACCACTCTCATCTCTGCCTCTGTCTTCATATCACCTTCTGCTCGATGTGAGTGTGTATATGAAATCTCCCTCTCTTCTCTCTTGTAAGGACACTTAAGATTGGATTTAGGGCCCAACTAGGTAATCCAGCTTAATTTCCCTATCTTAAAAATCCTTGACTTTATCACTTCTGCAATGCTTTTTCTGTGTAAGGTAACATTTACAGGTTCTAGGGAGTAGAGCCTGATATCTTTCAGTGGCCATTTTTCAGCCTATTGTATCTATCCACAAGGAAACAAGGATAATTGCAGAAAAAGAAAGAACTCACCTTAAAAAAAAAAAAAAAAAACACCACCACACTGTCATTGACTTGATTTTGACTCATAGCAACCCAACAGGATAAAGTAGAGCTGCCCCTTAGGGTTTCCAAGGCTGTAAATTTTTAGGGAAGCAGACTGCCTCATCTTTCTTCCACACCAGCTGGTGGGTTTGAGCCACTGACCTTCTGGTTAGCAGCCGAAAGCTCTAACCACTGTTCCACCAGAGCTGCTTACTTCACCTATTGAGGGAGTACAATTTTTATAAGGAGAAGTGATTCCTTGCCTCTCTCTTCTGTGTCACCAGGAAGCGGGAGTTGCTTCCCCTCTTGGAAACCAAGGAGACAGGTCCCGAGAGAATCATTCATATATGTAAGGGTGCCTATGAGAAGGAGAACTCTGATTCCACACCGCGGTTAAACATCAGTGTGAGTCAATGGATGTGCTCTCCTGCCCCTGTGATGCAGGCAGAGGGAGACAGATTTAGGAGACAAGGCATGGTGCAGGATGGTCAGACAGGAATGGTCCACTCCCCCGCCTCATACCTCTCCCATTGTTCTAGTTGCCAAAAAGTACAGACAAGGATCCCACATGTCTGCAAACCCTTGAGTCTGTCTGGGATTGCGGTGGGAGGAGGGCCACGTGCACTAAAGCGATGGGGAGTGATACAGCCGTGGGGGGTTCACTTGGAACCAAATCTTGCAACATATTAGCAACCCCTAGGGAAGGCTCCTTGAAACTGAGCCCCAATCAGAGGGACATAATGAAGTCACTAATTGTCCACATTGAGAACACAGACAAAAAACTGGAAGAACAGTGTTGACCTCCCCAGGAGAGATAAGATGTCAATTGAAGAATTTCTTGTTGTTTGCCATTGTGTCTACCAGTGACTCGTGGTGAGTCTGCTCACTGCCTGGTCCTGCACCATCCCTGTGATGAGTCCACTGGGATCCACAGGGTTTTCACTGGTTGATTTTGGAAGCAGTTCATCAGGTCTTTCTTCCGTCACTCAGGAAGCTCCACTAAAACCTGGTCAGGCCCACAGCAACACATAAGCCTCCGCTGACAAATGAGGAGTGACTGCATATGAAGTGCCTTCGCCAGAAATCAAATCTGGGCTCCCACATGGAAGGTGAGAATGCTGCGACTCAACCACCACTGGCCTCCATTAAGGTGCTAGGTCTGTCTTAGTCCTATTACCAGTGCAAGAAGGTGAGAAGAGTCACCTCCAATACTAATCACTGGAGCCCACCATTCAAGCCTGTGCTGGGGGAGAAGACAAAAGCTTTGCATCAGGCAGTTTAAAACTTTAAAACAAACAGGGCTGTGTTTTTAAAGAAGGAGCTTGGGTGGCTCAGTGGTTAAAGTAGTGGGCTGCTAACCAAAAGGTCGGTGGTTATAACCCACCAGCCACTCTGCAGAAGAAACATGAGGCAGTCTGCTCCCATAAAGACTTATAGCCTTGGAAACCCTATGGGGCAGTTCTACTCTGTCATGTTAAAAA
>NW_006922332.1:370531-372673 GCF_000298275.1 Orycteropus afer afer
ACTCATAGCAACCCCTCCTTGGGTTTCCAAGGCAGTATCTATATGGAAGAAGATTGCCCAGTCTTTGAGAGCTCCTACCCACAGGTTCGCTATAAGTCAGAATCAACTCAATGGCAGTAGGTTTGGTTTGGATTTGGGAGTTTTAAAAATGGAAAGTGATTGCTAATTACTAACGTGACAAAAGCTAAGGAATGGGGCTGAAGCGTCACGAAGAGCCCTTGCCACCCAGTGGGAGGAGGACTCATTAGGGCACAGCTGGAAGCACCGATGGGGGAAAAATAAAAGGGCTCCATGTGTCTGTCCCCAAATGAAATAAGACTCCTCCACACACCAATTTTGTCCTTTAAATCCATCTCATTAGAGCCTTAGACTAAATGCAAATCTGAACTGATCCTTGTCAACAGTTCTTTTTTCCCTAAGGAAGTATGGATACCATTATACCTGGAAAGTGATCCACAAACTTCAGTGTTTTAAATACATCTGCATGACTTCTGCCACATTGTCATGCACTCATACTATTATAATTTTCCTCTGAATTTACTCACTTTTTAATTTAAACCTAATTTTAAAACTGTCTCACTTGCTGATAAATAGTAGTAATTGCAACAAATAAATGAAAGCAACCTCCTAAATATGTACAACAAAGACTCTGTTCTCGAATCCTATCCAGGCACTACAGCTGGCCAGAGCTGCTCTCTGTTAAAAGGGAGACTAGCAAGGTTGAGAGGAGTTAAAGACGCACTAATACCAAACCAACACCTTTTCTTTGATGGGAAAATAATGGAAAGAATTGCAAGGGAAATAACTTTCTCACCTAGTGATTCAAACTTATTTAATGTTATGACTTAGTGAAAACACATAAAATGTTAAAACCTCAAGTGAGAGGAAGAATGTTCTGGGCTGCAAGGATGCTTCCAGTACACGTGTGCCTCCAACATCTTGCTAAGCAGCTTTTACAACTACAGATCGGCCCTGACTTATGATGGGGTTCTATTATGATGACTCTGTCATGAGTTGGTTCTGATGAAAGTCAAATAACCTCTTTTTTTTTTTAGTTTTCATCATTATTGCATTTCATTGTCAGTATCTTTATAAATCTGACTTTGAACTTCTGCAAATGAACAACTGAAAATTATAACATCAGCCAATTACATGCTGCAAAACTGTATGTAGTACATATTACTAACAATACAAATCAAAATGAAAACTACTTTACAAAGATGTACCCAAAAAAAAGGACAGTCGTAAGTGCAGTTTATCATAACATGAATACATCATAAATCAGGGACTACCTGTACTTGGGAAGTTACATTGGTTGATGACAATGAAAGTGACTTGTTAAAAGATAAGACTTAGAATCTTAGAAATCCTACAAATATGTATTCAATGTTTTATAGTTAGGACACTTTCATTGCAAGTGAAAACAGGGAATTTATTGGCTCATGTAACTGGGAGGTCCAATGGCATAGCTCACTTCAATCATGGCTGCATCTGGGAGCTCCGATAACATCTTCACTCTCTCTCTTATCCATGCTTCCTACGGGGAGTAAGATGGTTGTCAGCACCAAGAACTCTTCCCACCTTAGCACATTCAGAGAAAAGAGTCAATTCCAGCTTTAGCGGTTTGTCCCAGGGAGGATGCTGATAGGGTGGAATGTTGACTAGGCTCCTGGACCCACCCTGAAGTGACCCCTCTAGCCAGCTGGCTGGGAATATTCTCGGCCAGGCAAGCATCACCTTTCCCCTTCCTGTAGCAATGGAGGGGCAGCAGAGAAAAGGGGACTGGGGAGAGAGGAAAGATAGAGACAGTATCAGCCAAAAGACATGGAATGAGTTTCCCACAGAAAGAAAAGAGAACGACACTAGGCAGACAAAAACAACAGATGTTCACAGAAAATGTCTCCTCTGTGTCTTTAGTTTGAAAAGAACTTGAAAGGTCATTTAATAATAATGATATTTAAAAATACAAAAGTAAATTCATGTTGTATGTTTCCTAGAGTTAGGCAGCAGATGCTGTTGATGCTTCACTCAAATGCCTTCAGCCCTTGTCATTTCCTTGCAAGCCAGTCTCAATATCCAACAGCCAGCACCTGTGCCTCATGGCCTGGTCCATTCTCTAACCATTAAAGCCTACTTTGTCTG
>NW_006922332.1:372773-374533 GCF_000298275.1 Orycteropus afer afer
CTGTGGGACAGGCCAGGAGGCCAGGGAATCAACCATGCATCCCTCAGCAGCTCTTAAACAAGGAATGATTAGAGATGGTTGATAAATACCCCAGCCCCCCCATTCACAGAGTTTCCCATTGGGATTGCGCTCCAGTTGCCCAAGCAGCAACTTGCTTGATAAAACCAGTTGCCATAAAGTTAATTATAACTTATGGTAACCCCATGTGTATCAGATAAAACTCATGGTTTTCAATGACGGGGGTTTTGGAAGTATCACCAGAGCTTTCTTCCAAAGTGCCTCTGGGTTCTCACAATGTGGATGAATTTGGAGGACATTCTGCTGAGTGAAATAAGTCAGTCACAGAAGGACAAACACTGCATGAGTCCACTATTGTAAAATGTAAAGAAATGGTTTATGCAGCGAAGGAAAGTCACTTTGTTGGTTACCAGGGAGGGGAGGGGAGGGAAAAAACTTCAGACTGGTTGAGAGTCACATGGTGACTTGGGTGAGGGGAGGGGTGGTATGGTCTTTGGCTAGAATGGTGACAATGGGGAAAGGGAGGACACAGAAAGGCTCACAAAAGATATACACAACAGAGACAAATACTATTACATGCACAATACTGCATTACCAGTGGCAGCAAACACTAGGCTATGGGTAAATGCATGGACAGGTGAGAAGATCAGGTGAAGCAGGTGAACAGGAATATACCCAAGACCAAGGATAGATCTGGCTGAAGATAGTCTTCTATGTACTTGTGCTACAAAATTATCCACATGCATTACAGAAGTAACAGACGACAAGGTTGGAGTAGCTTCTTAGAGACAACCAAACACCTTGAGGGAGAGAATCACTGGTTCTGTGGGCTCAGGACCATAGTCTTAGGGGCCATGATGCTCAAATGATATTATGAGGTACATAGTATCAATTGAGTACATAGAAAATTCTTTTTCTACTTCCTACTTTGGTAAGTAGTGGCTGGAGTCTCAAAACCTTTTGAGGAGCCATCTAAGATGCAATTATTGGTCTCCTCTCATCTGGAGCAAAGAAGAGTGAAGAAAATCAAAATCATTTGGAAACAACTAGTCCAAAGATATGATGGACCACAAGGACTTCAGCCTTCACTGCTCTGAGACCAGAAGAGACCAGCTACTAATGCCAACCACTTGGAAAAGGATCAAAATTGGAGATCCTGGATAGAGTAGGAAGAAAAATGTAAAACAAAATTTAAAAACACAAAAATGACCAGAATTAGTGGTCAGATGGAGATTGGTAGAACCCCGGAGACTATGGCCCTGGGTTATCCTTTGGGCCAGGGAATGGACTCACTTCCATGGACTGGCTCTCAGCACAATAGGAGAAAGACCTATGTGCAGACACCTACCCCATGGAGATGCACTCACTGGTGGCACAGTGCCTAAGGCATCTGACTGCTAACCAGAAGGCTGGTGGTTCAAACCCACCAGCCACTCCTTGGAAGGAAGATTGGGCAATCTACTTCCGTAGTGATACCGCCTCAGAAACCCAAGAAGGGGTCGCTATAAGTCGGATCTAACTCAATGGCAGTGAGTTTGGTGGTTTTTTTTTTTTTAGGGTTTTTAGGGAGATGCGCCCCTTAGATCAATCAGCCATGAGACAGCCAGGGACAGCATTCATATAGAGGGAAAGCTGGACAGACAGGAATGCATAGACGGGAAGGGCACAGGGAAGGGGTAGTGACAGGGAGGACAGAGCAGGCAGTTTTCTATGGTTGGTGATTATAATCGGGGCCATGAAAT
>NW_006922332.1:375060-376314 GCF_000298275.1 Orycteropus afer afer
TAGGTGCTCATTAATATTGACTGAAATAATGAGCCATTTTCAGCTTACAGCAAATTATTAGCATTGCTCTTTCCTGCCATCTTTGAAAAAAAAAAAAGTTGCTGTCCTGGTTGTTGTTGGTAGGTGCTATCAAGTTGGTTCCAACTTATAATGCCTTTGGCACAACAGAACAAAACACTGCCCAGTCCTGCACCGTCCTCACAATCATTGCAGTGTTTGAGCCCACTGTTGCAGCCACTGTGTCAACCCATTTTATTGAAGATTTTCCCTTTTGATGACTCTCTACTGTACCAAGCATGATCCTTCTCTGGGGACCAGTCCCTTCTGACAACACGGCCAAAGTACATGAGACAAAGTCTGGCCATTCTCACCTTTAAGGAGCATTCCAGCTGTACTTTCTCCAAGACAGTTTTGTTTAGCAGTTCATGGCATTTTCAACATTCTTTGCCACCACCACAATTGAAATGCATCAATTCCTCTGCGGCAGTCCTTATTCACTGTCCAGCTTTCACGTGCATATGAAAACCAGAAAGAAAAAAAAAAACCTCACTGCCGTCAAGTCAGTTCCAACTCATAACAACCCCTCCTTGGGTTTCCAAGGTGGTATCACTACAGAAGTAGATTGCCCAGTCTTCCCTCCAAGGAACAGCTGGTAGGTTTGAACCATCAACCTTCTGGTTAGCAGTCAAATGCCTTAGGCACTATGCCACCACATGCATATGAGGCAGCTGAAAATACAATGGCTTGGTTCAGGTGCACCTTAGTCTTCAAAGACATCTCTGCTCTTCAACACTTTAAAGACGTCTTTTGTAGCAGATTTGCCCATTGCAATATGTCATTTGATCTCTCGACTGCTGCTTTCCATGAGTGTTGATTGTGGATCCAAATAAAATTAAATCCCTGACAAATTCAATCTTTTCTCCTTTCATCATGATGCTGTTTATAGCCCAGTTGTGAGGATTTTTGTTTTATATTGATGTGATCTGTACTGAAGGCTGTAGTCTTTGATCTTCATCAGTAAGTGCTTCCAGTCATCTTCACTTTCAGCAAGCAAGGTTGTGTCATTTGCATATCACAGGTTGTTAATGAGTCTTCCTCCAATCCTGATGCCGTGTTCTTAATATAGTCCAGTTTCTCAGATTATTTGCTCAGCAATAAGAATGATGAACAGAAGCTGTCCCTTGTGAGGGAAAATTCTCCAGTGTAACATTTTCCTAAACACAATGTAAATGACAATCTCTTTGGATTCTGTTA
>NW_006922332.1:378369-379233 GCF_000298275.1 Orycteropus afer afer
CCTGTCTGTCAGTGCTGGTTTACACGTTGCTATGATGCTCAACAGGTTTCTGCAGGGCTTCCAGACTAAGATACACTGGGAAGAAAGGCCTGGTGATCTGCTTCTGAAAATCAGCCAATGACCCTCTGGATCACAATGCAACTGGTCAGGAGGCAGCACCAGAGCACACAACATTCCATCCCATTGTGCACACTGTGCATGGAGTCATCTTAAGTCAGAGCCAACTCCATGGCAGCTAACATAACAAACTCCCCATCACTGCGGCCACCGTGTCAATCTATCTCACTGATAGTCTTCTTCCTTTGTTGCTGACCTTCTACATCACACAGAAATGGAAGGATTCAAAAAGGATAAGGAAAACCTCTTTGAGCCAAGTCAAGTCAGAGACTGAACATGTCTGGGAAGGCAGGAACTCCCCTGCCTCACTTCCTTTTTCTAAGCTTAGTTGCTCAAATATTCCAAAGAAATAATTAATGCAGTCTAAATATAAATGTACGTTTCCAAATGTGCTCTTCAAGTACTTTAAATTATTAGGTGAAACTAAATTATATTGCCTATTTTGATTTATAAAAACAGTAATTTGGTGTTGTTCTGTCTAATCATTTAAAACGTTTGAGCAGTACATTGCTGGAAGTCATCCAAAAAGACAAAAGACTAAAGTATGCCTGGAGGGAAGTTTAAATTCCTTAGAAAAACCAGGTAGGGTATCTATAGCAATTCAGAGTGTAGTGTCAATAAATTAACATTAGTTGCACACAGAAATCAGGTTTTTAGAATTGATTTGTATGTTACAGTTTGTGAATCACTTATGCACTTGTAAGAGCTTCACTGACCCTCCCAGAAAGTATTAAATCTGTGAATGTT
>NW_006922332.1:380188-381434 GCF_000298275.1 Orycteropus afer afer
TACAGGAAGTAGGCCATATACCCAAAGCAGCTATTCACCTGCTCCAATAGATTCCACCATGGAGTTAATTACCAATCTCACTATGGGGAATAACTACTACCAGCTGCCCAGCCAAGTTGACATACAAACTTAACCACCAAAATTTCTACCCCTTGTCAACTTGGCATCTGTACAGATCTCCTTCACTGGGTGACTCCAGTCCCCTAGCTCCTGAGGGGCAACCTCACCCCCTTGACCTGGCAGGCCCCATTCCTCTGCTTCTTGGGCATGGTAGCCCTGCCCCCTTACTCTTGGGCAGCACTTATGACTTCATCCCACTAGCTCATGTGAACGAGGAGCCCCACACTCCAGAATCAAGTTGGTGAAGGTCTGGCTCTGAAACCTAGGGGGCTGTGGTAGTTCCAGCCCCAAAGGCCATGGGCCTACCCTTGTGGCTGAGGCAGCTCTGCTTCCCATTTCCTTGGTCTCCCCACTTCTGCCAATTAATGCCCAGGGGCAACCCACTCTGCCGGAAATCTTCCTGCCCAAAGGACACTTAGCTTTCTTGCTCTGTGGGCTGGCCAACCTGCTACTCCACCGTATGCCGGTCTCTTCTACTAATTAATCCCTGAAGGCAATCCACTCTGCCAGGAAGCCATCTACCCAATGGCACCCGACTTTCTCCTCCATGGGCTGGTAAGCCTGTTGCTGTTTAATGCCAGTCTCTGGCCTCTACCACTGCCATCTCTCATGCTGGTCTCTCTGCCCATATCTCTCTGCCTGTCTCTTGGCTCTGCTGCTGCTGTCTCTCTGCCAGTGTCTTGGGTCAAGGACACACTCCACTCCTGTTTCTACATTTTAGGTATCTGTCAGAGCAGCACCCCACTCCTGGTACCATACTCTGTTTTGGTTACCTAGTGTCACCCTGACAAGAATATACAACCAATGGGATGGATTTAACAAAGTTTATCTCTTACAGCTTGGAGGCTTTAAGTTTGAGTTCAAAATGCCAGGCTCTAGTGGCTGGGTGAAAGCCCCTTAACCTTGGGCTTCAGCTCTGCCTCCTGCTCCTGGCCCACTGAAGCTGGAGGCTTTTCTTTACTCAGCTGCTGGCTGCTGAGGCTGACAAACCCAAGGTCAACACGTAACAAGGCATAGTCCCAGTGTTACCAAACCACATGGAAGGCCATAAAGTCCATTAAAAGGCCCAAGATTCATAGGGCATGGCAGGCTCATGACTCAGCTACATGCAGGGTTCAAGTGTGCC
>NW_006922332.1:381774-382706 GCF_000298275.1 Orycteropus afer afer
GCATTGAAGAGGAATGGCATGGCATTCATCGTCACAAAGAATGTTTCAAGATCTATCCTGAAGAACAATGCTGTCAGTGACAGGATAATATCCATATGTCTACAAGTAAGACCAATTAATACTACTATTATTCAAATTTACACACCAAACACCAAAATCAAAGACAAGGAAATTGAAGATTTTTACCACCTTCTGCAGTCTGAAATTGATCAAATACGCAATCAAGATGCTTTGATTATTAGTGATGATTGGAATGGGAAAGTTAGAAACAAAGAAGAATCACCAGTAGTTGGAAAATATGGCCTTGGTGATAGAAATGATGCCAGAAATGGCCTAAACAAATTTTGCAAGACCAAAGACTTATTCATTGCAAATACCTTTTTACAACAACAAAAATAGCAGCTATACACATATACCTTGCCAGATGGAATAAACAGGAATCAGACAGACTACATCTGTGCAAAGAAGCAATGGAGAAGCCCAATATCTTCAGCCAAAACAAGGTCAGGAGTTGACTGTGGAACAGACCATCAATTGTTCATGTGGAAGTTTAAGTTTAACCTGAAGAAAATTAAAACAAGTCCACAAGAGCCAAAATATGACCTGGATTATATCCCACCTGAATTTAGAGATCATCTAAAGAACAGATTTGATGCACTGAACACCAATGACCAAAAACCAGACAAGTTATGGGATGACATCAAGAACATCATACATGATGAAAGCAAAAGGTCATTAAAAAGACAGGAAAGGAAGAAAAGACCAAAATGGATGTCGTAAAAGACTCTGAGACTTGCTCTTGAAAGTAGAGTAGCTAAAGCGAATGGAAGAAAGGACAAGATAAGAGTCGAACAGAACAAGGAGATACTCTTGGAAGTGAGAATCACCAGACTTTGTCTCACCTACTTTGGCCACATAGTCAGAAGGGACTA
>NW_006922332.1:383620-384433 GCF_000298275.1 Orycteropus afer afer
CTTTAGGCTGAACACTATCCCTATAGTATTACAGCAGTTGATTGGCAAGGGAAGAACAGATGAAATGCTTTTCTTAAGCTATGGGAAAAGGTTACCTAGTAACCACCGAATGATTAAGGTCTCTTCACAGAGACAAAATGATTTAAAGAGCACAGCTGCAGAGAAATGGAGAGGACTGTGGCAGTTATGAGAAAGCCTAATATCTACAATTCCAGCAGCCTTAGCCAAAGCGTACAGTATGAGTGAATCTTTTGTTAGTGGCTAAGCTACTTACAGCTGCTGTAGGAGAAAATGAAAGTAAAGTGTGGAATGCAGCATTTTACTAAGGGCAGGGAAGACTGTGGTTTTCCAGCTCAGAGAATGGTCGTTTTCTATGGAAAGAATGTGTTTGTGTTCAGATATCAGAGTTCTATTCCTTAAGAGAACTCAAAATGGTCATCTGGGGACAGTGTATCCTGCTAATTAATCTCTTTTTGTCTGTGTGTACTATCTTTAGGCACATATTGCTTTATAGAGGATTATGGTCATTTCTTCCCTGTTCTCTCTTGCTTTAACAATGAAATTAAAGAAAATCAAATTACAGGTTAACAATGATGAAGACTTTTGTTTTATCCATTAAGGACATTTATATAATAATTTTTCCTATGTTCAAAAACAAACTCAATAAGAATGTAATCAATGTCACTGAATTATACATGTAAAAAATGTTGAATAGTATATGTTCTGCTATGTATATTCTCTATAACAACAAAAACAAGATAAAATACATTTAAAAAGCACTCAGTATATATCATTTGAGAAGTTCTACCTTGG
>NW_006922332.1:384533-385564 GCF_000298275.1 Orycteropus afer afer
GAATAGTATATGTTCTGCTATGTATATTCTCTATAACAACAAAAACAAGATAAAATACATTTAAAAAGCACTCAGTATATATCATTTGAGAAGTTCTACCTTGGAGTCACTTGAAAAGTGATTGTCAGTTGAACTTTACAATCTTACATCAGGTGTGTAGGTTAACACTTTCTCGACATAGTGGCCTTCCTCACAGGAACGCAGCTTCCAACTTTTCTAAGACCCCCTTTATTAGCAAACTAATCCATTACATCATCACTTACAAACACCACCATGCTATAAAGTTCTGTTTTCTCACTGAGTTATTAGATCATTCAACAGCAACAATATTTTGACTACAAAATGGCTGAGAAATAGTTAACAGCTCAAGCACTCAGGCATCCGTCAGTCACTGAAGGGATTTTGTTGTGAGACTGAGGTCAACACAAAGTATGAACATACCATTTAATTTTACTCTGCCCTTGTATGTGTAAGGAGCTCTAGTGGTGTAGTAGTTAAGGCATTTGGCTGCTAACCAAAAGTTGGTGGTTTGAACCCAACAGCCACTCTGTAGAAGAAAGATGCATTAGTCTGCTTCCATAAAGATTTGCAGCCTTGGAAACCCAGTGGGGGTTACTATGAGTCAGAATCGACTTGATGGCAGTAAATTTGGGTTTTCTGGTTTTCTTGTATGTGTGCTTTAAAAAAACACTGTATACATTTCCATCATTTTTGTCCTTCAGAGATTTAAGGATTCAAATATATTCCTAATACCTCAATGAACATGTGGGGTGATGTGGTCTTTTGTTGCTTTTAATGCATTACTAGATAGTTTTCATTGATGATGCTAACCATGTCCAAAGACAAACTTGACTTCCAGGAATCCTCTAAATTATGAAACTATAGCTATAAGATAGAGATGAAATGTGTATTATCAAAATATATGTTAATGTTGTTGTGTGTCATCAAGTGGATTCTGACTCACAGTGACCCTATGAAACTACCACATCTTTCTCCTGAGTGTATGGTAACATATAACACATAATTTTTTT
>NW_006922332.1:386694-392835 GCF_000298275.1 Orycteropus afer afer
GCTGTGAGTCTTGAGGCTGTGCCACTGGTGTTTCAAACCCTGTTGCACAGGTATCAGCCCGGCTTGCAGACTGAGACAGACTAGGAAGAAGGAGGAAGCCATCCACTTCTCAAAGAATTGCCCAGGGAAAACCTTATGAATAGCAGAGAAACACTGCCTGATACATTACTGCACAACTTTATGAATAGTCTAGAAATATTGTCCAATTATAGCAAGGATCATGGAGCTGGCGTGGGATCGGGCGGTGTTTTGTTTTGCTGTGCATGGGGTCGCTATGAGTTGGAAGTGACCTACGGCACCTAACAACAACAAGCTCTAACAGGAATACCACAAATGGTTGACTTTAACAAACAAGAGTTTATTCTCTTACAATTTTGGAGGCTAGAAGTCCGTGTTCAAATGCCTGGCTCTAAGGGCTGGGTGAAAGCCCCTCAACCTTGGGCTTCAGCTCTGCCTCTTGCTCCTGGCCCACTGGAGCTGGAGGCTTTCTTCACTCAGGCAGCTGCTGGCTGACAAGACCAACAAACCCAAGGTCAACAAGTAAAAAGGCACAGTCCCAGTATTACCAAACCACACACCAGGCTGATCCAAGTCCATCAACAGTCCCAAGACTAAAAGACTTCAACAACATGAAAGGCTGCTGAATGATAACTTGGTTACATGCAGGATTCAAGCATGCCAAAAGCTGTAGACCTTTCTCAATGCTCCTCCTTATATACAAGAAGCAGACACATTCCCTAAGGCAGATTCCACCACGGAGTTGATTGCCAGTCTCATCATGGGGAATAAGTACAACCAGTTGCCCTGGCACTCAAAACCAAGCCCAGCCAAGTTGCCATACAACCTTAACTACCACAGGGCAGTTCTATTCTGTCCTACAGGGTTGCTCTGAGTCAGAATAGACTCAATGGCAGTTGGTTTGGTCAGCTAAGACAAGAAAGGGAAACCCAATAATAAAGGTAAATAGGCCAGGGCATTTTGGGAGACAACAGAGATATAAATTTCTACTTATCAATAAACAAAAATATAGCATTGGAATAATTTCTGAACAATACAAAATTCACATTGAAATATTCAAAGGGTCTTCAGGAAGGCCTCCTCTCCAAGACCATAGCTGCAGATGGCAATTCCTTGAATGGAAAGTTGTTCTGGACAGCTAAATCTACAATACGCTTGTACCAGCTCCATAGAGCTGCATCCTGATGATGGATTATTTTCTGAGATAATCAGGTAGAAAGGATCCTCTCCTGTTTATATTCATGGAGTAAAAGCCAAGGGAAAATTAAATTTCACTTTTGACAACATGTTCAGTGCTGAAATTGGAGAGAAATAGTCCCTTATTGTGTGCACGGTCTTACAAAAATTGGAAAAAAAAAAAAAACTTTAAAGGGAAATAATCAAATGAGGATGGCTTCAGACAAAGTTCCAAAACCAGAAAACCAAACCCCCTGCCATTGAGTCAATTCCAACTGGCAGAGTAAAACCGCCCCATAGGGTTTCCAAGACTGTAAATACTCATGCAAGCAGGCTGCCTCATTGGTCTCCCAAGGATCAGCTGCTGGGTTTGAACCACCAACCTTTACGTTAGCAGCCGAATAAAGTTGTGCACCAGGCAGTATTTTCTTCAGAACCCTCTTGTATTCTGCTGTTGTCTCCTGATCACGGAGGCCCTTTTATACTTCAGAGCAGGATCTACTTTTCATCCTAAAGTCTGCTTTCATAAGAGGAGCTGGCATTATCTTTTGTGGATCAAGTCACCGTGTTGCCTCTCCCAGGAGTGTTTGCCCTTTAAACGTTGGCTCTAATTCAATTTAACAAATGCTTGCTGGAATCTTATTATATACAAGGCATTTTCTAGCCACTAGGGGGGAAGGAATAAAAAGCTTCATGTTCTTAGAAAGGGATATTTCAAGCCTTACTGCGCAGGGAGGAAAGACTGTTTGTTCTCTGGGTGACCTGTGACTCTGTCCCTGCATCCTAATGACTGACATGTGTTGTTGTGGCCACAAAGCTATCACACACACACACACACACACACACACACACTCTCCCCTCTAATTCTCTCCCTAACCTAGAGTGTCAAATAACTAGGGGTTCAGGTGTTGCAGATCACTGGATTTCTGGTTGATTTCCCTTCCTTTGTAACAGGTTCCGGACACACTTCCTTCAGCTTGAATTTCCTGAGTTCTTTTGAGATATGTATGTTAGAGACATGTATGTTAGAGATATGTATGTTAGAGATACGTATGTTAGAGATATGCATCTCAGAGAAGGGGAGCTCTGGTAGCATAGTGCCTAAGGCACTTGACTGCTAACCAGAAGAGGCACTTGACTGCTAACCAGAAGGCTATGTGGTTCAAACCCACCAGCCACTCCTCAGAATGAAGCCTGAGGTTGGGCAATCTACTTCCGTAGTGATACTGCCTCAGAAACCCCAAGGAGGGCTCGCTATGAGCCGAGTCGACTCGAAGGCACCTAACAACAACATCTTAGAGAAGACGTGTATTTGTTAAATACCTCCTATTTCCCAGGCATGTACCCATCAATCTTTGCAACTACAAAGTTAGTAACACCTTTTACATTTCAGAAAAAAAGGGACCTGAAGCTCAGAGAAGTTTAGAAACTAATTCAAAACTCACAATGAAGACGCATGTGTTTGGCTACAAGGCCAGCACTCTTTCCATCCGAGCACTGATTCTCTGGGGCAGGGGGGTGCCACCCAGGAGACACGAGGCATTTTTTATTATCACGATTAGGAGTGAGTTTGCTACTGGCATGGCCAGGATGCCACTAAACGTCCTAGGAAGCACAGGACAGTCTTCCACATCTAAAAATTACTCACCCAGCCCCAAATGGCAACAGTGTCCCTGTTGAGAAATCCTACACTACAGAAAGCCGACTCGACGGCATATAACAACAACAACAACAACAGAAAGCTCCCGGTCCTACTCCGATTTCCAAGGATTCAAAGGTAAATGCTTCAAAATTAAGCAAATTGTGGAGAGTCGTAAATAAATCAATGCTTCATCCACGTTGCAGCTCTATTCCATTGTAAAGGAAACTAAACTGGAGCCTTAAGATAAATGAGGGAGAGGAAGGGAGACGCAGAAACCAGAAATTAGTTGGAATTATTTAGGTTAAAAATTAAAATGTAAATATGTAGATTTTTTTCATCGCAAGTAATTTCCCTGATCCAAATGTTCACGGACTGCTTTGAAATTTAATTATTTGGAACTGGCTAAATGTTACCCTGACCATAACCAACATGTGCTTTTCACTTTTTCCAGGACCCAGGAGACGAACATACCAGTTGAGACTGCCTCTCCCCCCCTACTCTCGCAGAGACAAGGCCTGCCAGGAGCTGGTGACTTGGAGGGCCCTCTGGGGACGACTGGCAGGTTCCCGGAGCAGTAGACTGGTGTTACAGGTACCAAACCCGCCCCACTCCTCCCCTGCATCCTCCCCTTGCTGTACCCTTCTGGGAACCGCATGGGGGCGGAGCTGCGGGAGCGTACGTCCCATGCGCCGTGACGTCACAATCGGGGCGACTGGGAATGGGCCCTTAGCAACCGGCCTGGCGACAGTCTCCTGGCCGCTGGGGCCCCTCGCCGGCTTCTTCTTTCCATCCTCGGCTCCCGACGAGGGTGGGGCTGATTGGGAGTCCCGGGCTGGGCCCGGCCCCAGGAAGGACAGAAGGGGTCCCAGCTGCAAGAGGATCTAAGATCATGGATGGCAGCCGGAGAGGTAAAGGGTGTTTCTTGCGCGCGACCGCTACCTCGCGGCTCGCTCTCCTCATATCTGCTTCCAGGGGCGGGGCGGGGTCTGTGCGGCGCACTGGACGCTTCTGGTCCGCTGCTTAGTCAACGGTGTTGACTGAGCGTTGCCACTCGCCGCCCAGGCGTCGCGCATGGGAGGCCCTGTTTCCCGGGCTCGCAGATCCGCTTTCTTGCTCAGAATTTGTCGCCCAGACTCCTGAGTCCCATCCTGTGAACTCGGGGTCATGCAGCCTTGGTACCTCGATAGCTCCGAGGCAGAGGACCTTAGTATGATCTCTGGTGTCAGACCTTCTTGGGCCCAAAATCAAGCCTGCTGCTCTCCACAGAGATGAAATGCCCATGTTGGAGAGTTAAACAACAACAACAAAAATAAAGCCTACTGCCCTGGAGTCGATTCCGACTCATAGCGACACTTCTGGACAGAGTACAACTGCCCATAGGGTTTCCAAGGCTGTAAATCTTTACGGAAGCAGGCTGCCTCATCGTTCTCCCACAGAACGACTAGTAGGTTGGAACCGCAGACCTTTTGATTAGCAGTCCAATGCTTTAACCACTGTGCCACGCCACCAGAGCTGCTGTCATAGAGTTTATGGTGCGTTAAATGCAGATAGTACATATAAGTCTCCTGGCGCATTACAAGTATTCAGTAAATAGAAAGTTTTTATTCAGTAACCCAACTCCCTTCCCGGAAACTTGCCTAACCCAGAGCTTGTCTGACTCTTGTGTGACTAGGAATCCCCTAGGAATTATGTTGAAAAGCAGATTGTGTTCTGTAGTCTGGTGGGGGCTGAGAGTCTGCGTCTGTGGTCAGCTTCCAGGTGATGGCAGTGTTGGTGTCCTCGGGCTGCTTTTTAGTACCGAAGCACTAACCCAGAGTAGGAGCTCTGGTAGCATAGTGCCTAAGGCACTTGACTGCTAACCAAAAGGCTAGAGGTTCAAACCCACCAGCCACTCCTCAGAAGGAAGGTTGGGCAATCTACTTCCGTAGGGATACCGCCTTGGAAACCCACAAAGGGGTCGTTATGAATAGGGTCCGACTTGATGGCACATAACAACAACCACCCAGGCTGGCTACCCTTATGTCCATCTGCCCTTGACTCAGTGCTCTTTGGGTCAGATGGAAGGGGCCATATAACCTTTAATCCCTCTGAGTGGACCCAATCCAAATAATTTGCATCTCACGTGCTGAGGCAAGTAGCATTCTTTCCTGAAGTCTAATTTCCAGACACTGCCTCCATGAGAATTTTTATTTGTTTAAAAGGGTATCTCTAAACCAAGCTGCTAAATGGTTTCTTCAAGTAAATTTTGCTGTGGTAGGAGTGTGCCTTTGTTAGGTCATCACTGCTAAAAGTAAATGCTGTTCTCAATGGAAGAACTATCCATTGAAAAGCAGAATGTATATTCTGACCAATGTAATTTCCAGAAAAAGCAAGCCAAAATCTCTCTTAGGTTTTCAGAAATTTTGCAACATAAGCTAACATTTATTAGCCCCTCCTGTGTACCAGGAGCCATGGCCAAGTTATCTCATTTAATTCACAAAAGCATCTTGTTAGATAAGTATTATCTTCATTTCACAGTGAATATACTAAAACAAAAGGTCATAAATAACTTCTCCAAGGTCACACAGTAAGTGGCAGAATTGGCTTTGAATCCCTGTGAGGAATGTAAGATCCCAGAGCCAGTGCCTTTTCTTCCTATCCCGTGCTGGGGTGGGAGCATGGGGAAGGAGTTAGGAAGAATGCAGAGTATATTATACTTGGTTAGTTCTCAGTATTTATTTATTGAATGAGTTATTAAATTAGGTTCATGTCAAAATATAAAAATGAGGTTTATATTTTTTTAATTTTTATTGTGATTTGGGTGAATGTTTACAGAGCGAATTCACTTTCCATACAGCAGCTCACATACACTTTGTCTCATGACATTGACTGCAATTTCCCACAATGCAACAGCTTCCCTCCCACTTCCTCCCCATAGTTACCTCTTCCCTGTGTCCTTCCCTCCATCCATTCCTGTCCTCCAACTGTCTCCCTGTGCATACACAGCCCTTCTATTCTCCCATGATTAATCTCTCCAAGGAGTGTATCTACCTAATGTAAATGTTCAGCCCATATGCTGTCTTTTATTTGGCTGGAAGCCATGGGAGTGGGTTCAATTCCAGACCTGAAGGGCAGCTAGGTCCCATAGTCTAAGGGGTTCCATCAGGCTCTGTCAGACCAGCAAACCTGTTCTCCCCCTCACCTTCCTCCCCCTTTTTTTTTTTAATGGTTTTGAGTTGTGTTCCACATTGTTCTCCCACTCTGTCCAGGATCTCCTACATAGATCCCTCTCCGAGTGGTTGACAGTGGTAGCCGGGCACCATCTA